>NC_056746.1:570645415-570693556 GCF_019279795.1 Protopterus annectens
GTTATATTTTCCCCCCTTTTATATTTTTACATATATGTTTGCCTTTGTTGCAACTACAGACCATTGCCATGTATTAATTTGACACAGTGAACATGTGCCAAACATATGGCCATTTTACAATGCAGGACATGTGCACACAAGTTGCTGGCAAATGCTTGCAATATGTTCTTATTGTCATTATACTTGCCTGTTTCCCATAATAGCTTTTTCACATCCATGTGCACAACTTGCTATATTTATTATGACACACTGTTTCATTTTTGAGTATATTATTACAATTCACTGGTGTATGTATGTATGTGAGTATGTGTATCTACCTAGCTTTCATGTACATTCCATTTATGCCACTGACAGACATACATACATATCTACTCCTGTGTTGCCTTTGACATGGCATATGTGTGTAACATATACTCATTCCATTACATGTTCATTTGGGTTGTGGACACCTTACTTGTGTATGTAGCAGGCTTTTTGCTCTTCTGCAGTACTTTTGTTTGGCACAGTGTTTGGTTGGTTGCCTTCCACATGCATGGTCGAAGGTTTGGTTCTGTCCTCTGGTGGAGTTGTCTACCACTGTTAGACCTGCATTTGGTCATTTGTGATGTTGCTTGGCTTATACCTGCAATGCCAATGAACTAATTGGATATGTGTATATTTATCTAATGTGTACTTTGATCCTCCTTTATTGCCATAGAACATGCATCTACCATTGGTCAAACTAATCCAGATATGACTGTCACAACTGTTTGAGACATGTCATAATGTGATAGTCCATATGTAGATATATTTTTCTGCATTTCACCATGGCTGGTATGCATCCTCAACCTGTGTGTCAATTTTCCATTGCTTGAGTCGTGCAGTGTGTCATCTATGTAGCTTACCTGTCCTTACCATTTTTTCCAACCTTTGTGTGCCTTCTATTGTGATATTTGTTCAATTGATAGAACTGCTGTGATGTCCTCCTCCTCTTTCCTTTGGTTTACCTTTCCTTCTATTCTTAAAAAAAAAAAAAAAAGAAAGAAAATCGGGCCTATTCTCACCAAATAAAATTGCCAATGCCCCTCTGACTTTCCCTTAAATTTTCATATTCCAACATCCTTCTTGTGTGTCCCTCTTCTTCATCCATAACCGGCATCTCCCTTTCTGTCTCTCACTTTATTTGGGTGTGTGCATTACTTGTGCTCCCCACAAAAGTTCTGAACCCATTGTTAGCTATGGAAATGTGGATATGATTGCCTTTTGCCTTTAATATTTTTATTGGAAAATTTACGTATTCCAGCTGAATCCATAATTCTAAGCCACTAAATTTTATTAAATGATGTATTACAAAAATATCTGTACTTGTCTCTGAGATCAAATTTCAAGCCAGTTGCAATTCTATCCCCCCATCTAACATTCTTGAAAAGTGCATACACAAACAGTTCATGTCTTACCTCATCCAAGAGAACCTCCACACCCCCACACAACATGGTTTCCAACCCAAGCATGGCACCTCTACAGCTCTGTTATCTTTTACTCATTTTATTTATTCATCTGAAGATAATAACAAATTAGTCTCCTGCCTGTTCCTCTAAAGCCTTTGATACTGTATCTCATAAACTCCTCTCCAAACTAGCTTCCCTTAACCTCTCTAACTCCACACTACTTACTTACTTACTTACCTATCTGACCGACTCCAGTCTGTTAAATGTCTCTCGGCCTCCTCTCCTTTTCTCCCTATTCAAATGGGGGTTCCCCAAGGCTCCACCCTGGGGCCCCTCTTATTCAATATCTTTACAAACAATCTCTACCACTCTTTCCCGCACTCCACCCTGATTCAATATGCTGATGACTCTACTATTATCTCCACTTATGACATTCTTCCTCACCTACTCACCATCACTCAAGAATCTCTGCACTCTGTCAAAAAATGGCTCATTGCTAACCAACTCCTACTTAACCCTAACAAAACTAAACTCCTACTCTTCTTGCCCAAAACTCTCCAACATCTAAAACATACCTTCTCCATCTCCTCTCTAAACATCATTTCCATCAAAGTGGAATCACATGCTAAACTCCTTGGGGTTTACATAGATGATGAACTTAAATTTGACGTCCATATCAATAACTGTATAAAAAAGACATACCAAAAACTTGGACTACTGCACATAAACAAAAAATTCCTAACTCCTGAAGCTAAACAGTCCCTAGCTCAAGCCTACCTACTTCCCACCCTAATTTATGCTGGCCCAGTATTTACCCACCTACAAAAGAATCTGATTTCCAAACTCGAACTCACCTACAATAAAATAGCTCAATTCACCAGTAACCTCCCATACTGAACACACCACTGCCTTACCTAAAAAAAACTTTACTGGCTTGAACTTCAACACCAACTCCTGCCACAGCTCCACCTGATCCACTCCATCCTTCACCAACCCCTAGCCTGTCCATCTCTGACAAATATTATCTGCCTCTATATCCCTAAGTGTGACATATGTAGCTCTGACCAACTCTTGCTGCATATCACAAAACCCAACAAATCCATTGGTAAGACACTTTACAGCCATTCTGTCACCTCTGCTTGGAACAACCTTCCTTTCCAACTATGCAAAATAGACAACATCCACAGCTTTAAAACAGCACTAAAGGAATTCTTGCCGTCCTCCTGGATCTGGTCATGCAATGACCCCACCTGAACATATAGACCACATTTCCCCTCCCACTAACTGCCATCCTTTCTTGTCTCCTATCTTAGCCACTCCTTTAGTATAGCCTAGTCCCATAATTACTTCCTATTTCTATAACTGTCCTACTGACTTATGTATCCCTTACTTTGCCTTGGTTCCTTCTTTACGTACTATTTTCATTTTTATCCATATTGAATTTACTTGCATATATTGCACTTCTCCGGAGTTATTTTATGTATATCTATGTATATTGACTAAGAGTAATGGCTAAACACTTACTTCTTCCATTTTGTTGAATGTTTCACAGTATTGTATAAATTCCTCTATTTGTTTGTTGAATATTTCACTGTACTGCAAAAATATTCTTTTTTATTTGTTGTTTTTGTAAACAGTGCATTTGGAGCTTTTTTCCTCGGGTCTCTGCTGAAAAAGGACAGCTTGCCCAGCCAGACTAACCCGGTTAACAAATGTCATTTAAATAAATAAATAATAAATTACTGGAAAGAGTGCTGTCAATATATATCTGTATTACAAATAGCATTGCAGCTTTGAAGCACGTATTTTATGTTAGTGGATGAATTACGGACATATCCATAGTTATCTGAGATGTTGATGGGTCTATTCCTGAAAATGTATGTTGAGAATGCTATGTGTTTTACATTGAGAGAGTGGCATTTTTTTCTTTTTTTCTTTTTGGGTATCATAATAGAGTCAGTTACATTCCATAGTGTCCTTAACCTTACCGGACAGATTATGTTTTATATATATATATATATATATATATATATATATATCTGTATAACTATTACAAAGCTTGAATTGTGATCATCTTTCCATAACTTTGTTACTGTATAATGTGATTGGACAACTATTTCCCATTACTTTATTACTTGTACATTTCTTTAGTGTGCTGTTCATGCTGTGATACTCCATTGTGCACTGAGCTATTCTGAGTTTCTTGTCGTACATTTATATATTACTGTGTTATCTGCAAGTTGTGGTGTGATATTGGCCTAATGTGCCAGATTCTGCAAGCTTTACAGAATTTGGCCCAGTGTGTGCAGCTTCATTTTACTTTTCTGTGCTGAGGTGAATAGGTCTGTATTGCAGTAACTGGTTACATTTTAGAATATTGAGGAATGGTTGAGACAGTATACATAGATAGGTAATAAATCTCTGAAGCTGCATATAGAGTTGTGACAACAAAAAATATCTGCATCTGCACCTGATAAAACTTCTCATACCCCTTTTACAGTCATAGTTGTTTGGATACATCTATATATATATATGTATATATATATGTATATATATATATCTATATGGGGGGGATCAGAGTAGGCAATTCAACCTACATTTTTTGGGAGGTGTAGAAACTGGAGAAAACCCACATGAATATATGAGGGCGGAAGACATTCGAACCCTGCACAGGCATATTACCAACAGTAACATGAATTTGCAACTGAGTCCTCATGTCACATGACTGTAATTTATTTATTTATTTATTTTTAACCTGGTGACAAAATTAGCACAGAGCGATGGGCCGTTGTCATGGCCTGTGTTTACTTAAGGTGAGATATTTAGCTCTGCTGTACATAACATAAAATGGAATGTGTCCATCACAGAAGTGCAGTGTTTGCAGTCTGCTTCCTTTGCAGCTGCTGTCCCTGTTCTCTTCCTTCGTTGCAGGGTAGGATAGCGTCATATAACTGCTTAGCTTTTGTTCACCTTCTCTGTGCTCTTACCTTATTCACAGAAGTGTAGGCATTTAGCCAGTCCATTAACTATTTATGTTTCCTTAATGAACCTGATATGGTCAGGTGCTGTATTATTATCTCTTCTGAGAGCAAAACACTTTTCAGGTGGTAAAGCTTTGGGCGCTGCCATGACAATCCTTTGGAATAAGTTACTCGCTGACACAAGAAACCTAACATGACATAGTATTTCACAACACATTTAAAAAGCCATTCATTACCTCAAAACAGATGGTGGTGCTTTGGGTTTACCTAATTAATTTTATCAGTGTTAGAGCGACAGCTGTCTGCAAGGCACTTCCTAACAGCATTTGTTTATTATTTGTTTTCAATAGAATTAACTAGGTTATTTCTGCTTTCAGGTAAATTTACATAATACACACATTATGTATTAGCTAATAGTTTGCAGGTGGCTGAGAATTACTGCAACATTTGTTCCTAAATATTCTAAATGTTGTTACAAAATGTTTTTAGCTGAAAGTATACCTCACTGTTTTTGTTTTACCATTTGTATATATGTTGATATTGGTTTCTCCCTTTTTCATTTCTCCAAATCTTTTGGGTTTCTAATACCATGACAGGAATGGACCCCATTCCTAAGTCAATTTATGATTAAAGTACATGAAATTAGTGTTGTTTCACTCTTTGATGTCAGCCAAAAGTGCTCTTGGCAGCACCTGCAATGTGTCCAGTATTGACTCCTTCTGTAATTTGTATGGAGTTACATGTATTGCTAACATATCTAAATATGATTGTAGACTCTTTTTATAAGACCCCGTTGCTCCTACTATTACTGGAACTATCTGGGTATCTTTCTTCCACATTGCTCTCATTTCTACTTGCAAATACTGATACTTTATGACTTTGTGTCTCTCTGTGTGCAGGACACTGTAGTCACTGGGTGTGGCAATTGCAATGATCAATGCTACTTTTGTCTTCTTTTCTTGAACCACTATATCTGGTTTTCTAGCATCTATCTTTTGAACTGTTAGTAATGGATGATCCCATGTGATATAGATTTCATCATTTTCTTTGATGCTTTGTCTCATGTTTCCAGTGTTTTTCAACCACTTCAGTACCATAATATTTGCACAATCCCCAGTGCAACAGTCTCGCCACATTATTATACCTTTCAGTATACAGTCCTTCTGCCATTATTATGTTGCAACCAGCAATGTGTGCAATTCTGTTTTGCAAAACTTACATTTGTCTGTTTCTTCCACATGTTCAGTGGACTTTGTAAACCAATGTGTACTTAGCACACTATCTTGTGCCGCCAATATTAACCTTTCATCTCTTGGTTTGAATATGCCTCTCCATAACCATTCCTGCTTTTGTTCCTGATCAACATGAGGTTCTTCCAGAAGTTTTCTATACTTGCAACTACATTTATGCATTTCCACATTTCTTGCCTTCTCATCTGGTCCTTTATATTTTTTCTTTTGTTTTTTGGCACATTCAGTTGCTGCCTGTTTTTTATCCACTTTTGGTTTGATTTCCATTCCTGCTTGACGGCGATATGCTTCTGGTAGATTAAGCATCGCAGTCATCTTAGATTTATTGTACTCAAACGTTCACTTCATTTTGGGTCTTGTGAGATCAGCAGATATTTGTGGAGTCCCATGATTGCAGATCTGTACATGTAATCAGTTTCAAGGAGGCCCATCCCTCCTTCGGAATGGGGAATATATAATCTTGGTATGCACTGATTTTTATAAATCATCAGGTGAGTATAAAGCATCCTTCTTGTTTTCCTATCTAAGCTATCCAACAAGTTTTGGGGCCAGTCAATCACTCAAAAACTGTAAATTAGGACAGGAAGAGCAAATTGGTTTATAGCTTGGATTTTGTTCCTAGATGTCAGTGCTGTTTTCAGGATTAATTTAAGTCTTCTAAAGTATTCCTTACTAAGTTTTATTCACATCTGTTCATGTTTTATTGTTAATCCTTCACCAGTTCCCAAGTATTTATACACTCCCTCTTGTTGAAGTTCTTTTATATCACACTCCTGTCCCAAATTGATGTTTTTTTGGTGCTGCAGTTTTCCTGCTTTAAAGGTTGCTTTTGCACATTTATCAGGACCAAATGACATTCTTATATCATCTGAAAAAGATTTGACAATTTGCAGTGGTGCTTTCAGTTCCTCATTTGATGAGCTATACAGTTTTAAATCAGTGACAAAGAGAAGATGAAAAGTCTTTACAGTTTGTTGTTTTCTAGGAGCCAAATTATAGCCATGGCCTAAGCTGTTAAGTAAACAGCTTAATGGGTTAAGGGCAAGGCAGAATAGCAACAGTGACAGAGAATCAGAGATAAATGACCAAAGAAACCAGGATCCACCACTTTAGAATTTATTCCAACCTCTAGCGCCTCGAGATTGGAATAAATTCTGAAGTGGTGGATCCTGGTTTCTTTGGTCATTTATCTCTTTTATGTATTTTTTATTTTTTGTTATATTTGTTGGGTGACAGAGAATCACCCTGGAATATCCCCCTTTAAAGTTTTATCCCTAGGATAATAATATGCCCTTTATCATGGCTTAATTGCAAAGTGGTCTGCCACTGTTTCATGGTCACTGTAATGTAGTCGATCAGTGTAGGGTGTATCTTATACATTTTAAGCACTCTTTTATCCATGAATGTGGGATACTATCAAATGCTTTTTTGTAGTCAATCCATGCCATACTTAGATTCTTCCCCCTTTTACAGTTCTCCACTATGACTTTATTTAACAACAAATGATCATTTGTTCCATATGACTTTCTTTTATTGCCCTTTTCTTCTATTGCCATAATTGAGTTTTCTTCTAAATGACTATAAACTCTTTCAGCATAAATTCCCATGTATAGTTTATACGTCATCGGAAGGCAAGTTATTGGTCTATTATTTTTAGGGTATCTTGGAGGTTCACTCTTAAGTAGGAGCATTGTTTTGCCTGTTGTTAGCCAGCTTGGTGTTTGTTTGGGGTGCGCATATAAATAGTTCTTACTCATGGCTAAATCTTCTTGCAAAGATGTTAATACTTTTAACCAAAAGTTAGGTACTGCATCTGAACCTGTGGTTTTCCAATTATAGGTGTTTCTTAACTTGGTTTCAATCTCTCTGGCTGTTACTTCATCCCATTTCATATCCTGCACCTTTAAACTTCTTATTCTTTCTTTTACTTCTTCTATACATTTAGCATCTTTGTTATATTCCACAGGATCATCATAGATACTTCTCCAAAATGCATATATTTCCTCTTTTTTTGGCCCATTTTTCAGTTCCTTTTACCTTATTTCCCAGTTCTCTATAAAACTTTTTTTTTGGTTCATCAATAAATGACTTATTTTGTACTTTTACTTTATAGTTATCTGTGTAATTTTTTCCACCTGTGCTGAAATTTTTGGTTTGTTATTTGCGATAGTGCATGATAGATCCTGGTCTCTTCTAATACTGCACTTTGCTTTTAACATATTTATCTTTCTTAGTATTTTTGTTGATCTATTCCCTCTTCTATAGTCTTCTAACAGTGACACTTCTTGTCTTATTTGCTTTATAGTTTTCCTATTTAATACTTCCATAATGGCATTTGATTTCTCCCCTTCCTTTCTCTCGCTACCCTGTGATCTTGTGGTAGAAATTTATCAGTTATTAATTTAGCAGCACAGTAGTATATCCTGTTTACTTCTATTATATCACATGGATCTCTATGGGACAGTCTTAATTAGTGCATTCATTAGTTTTATCAGACTTCTGACTTTTTGGGTTTTATTGACCTTCTGCAATCTATTTCTCTCACTGATCTTAATATGTCTATCCATGTCTATTAAATCAAGCAACTCTTCTCTTAGCTCAAACTGAGGACACATACTTTGTTTTCCATTTCCTGTGGGCATACTATAGAAAGTTCTATAGCATCTTCCTGTGGCACCTTCTTTTCAATTTCATCCTGTGTCATCCATTGCTCTGTCATATGGGAAGTCACTGGCCTATCACTTCTCAATATTGACTGCATCAGAGTTTCCACAGTTTCCTGTTCCTTTCCTTGCTGTCCAGCTTCAATGAACATTTATACTGATTTCCTGTGGAAGGCTCCAAAATATCTTGATATGGCACCTGACCAATTGTTTCCTGCTCCACTAGTTTTCTGTTAATTTGGATATACGTTGCTCTATCCTGTTGTGGTGCTTTCTGAATGAGATTTTCTACACTGAATCCTTCACTTCGCAGGTACTCCATAACCTCAGTTTCTATTTCTTTAACTTCTCCATTATTAATCTCGTTTTCTACGTTTCCTCTTTGTCTTTTTATTTTTTGTATTGTAAAGTTGTCCATGTCTGGATTCCTTTGCCTGTATTTCTCTTCAAATATCTTTGGTGCTGCTCTTTTTGTATTGGTTCATTTTGCTTTCTCCTACCATATTAAATCTCTTTTTCTTTCTCATGTCCATATTTCTTCTTCAGATGTCTCTTGATCTTCCTGTTTCTCCTTATTTTGGGGACTGACTCCATCATGCTGTGATGTAACCTGTGTCAGACCTTCTATACCAAATGCTTCACTTCGCAGGCCCTCCATAACTTCAGCTTCCGTTTTTTAACTTCTACTTTACTAATCTTCTTTTCTATGTTCCATCTTTGTGATATTATTTTTTTATTGTAAAATTTTCCATATCCGGTTGCCTTTGCCTGTATTTCTCTTTGAATATCTTTGGGGCTACCTTTTTATATTGATTAATTTGGCTTTTTCCTTTGCATAAATATTGCACCATATCAAATCTCTCTTTCTTTCCAATGTCCATATTTCTTTTTTATGCTTTTCAAATATCTCTAGGTTTTGTTGTTTATATTTTTGCACTTCCTCAGATGCTTTTTTCCCCAAACAGATCAAAGTTTTTTTGATCTATATACTGTTTTTCACAAATCTGTTGTATTAATGAACACAAATTTTCATTTGAAGCTTCTGAAAGTTTTTCTTGCAGAAATATTTTTCTTTAGTCTAATTTCTCTCAATCTTTTTGTATATCTTGTGTCTGGAAATTCTGGGATTTTTGCATAATAGTAACAAGACATAATTTCTTTCATATCCTCAATAGTCCTCTCTATCATCTTTATAGCTGTTCTTTGGCCTGTCATTTTTGTGGACTGCTATTTCCTTCAACAGGAGGCCATCCTTCCCCTGGGCCTGACCTGGCCCCATTGTAGGAATGTTTCCGTATTTTGAGGATTCTACACTGTCATTTTTTTCCAGTCCTGGCACCAGTGCGCCTACCAGGATTGGTCCCTTTTTTATCCTGGGTCTTGTGCACCCAGCTATCTTTTTTAATTTTTGACCTACTTCTGTCCATGATATATGCTATACAAAAATACAGTCTATATATCAGTGTCGCCTTGGTGAGATTTTGTGAAAACAGGGTCCATCTCGTGAAGGTACTCACCAAGGATGAATTCAGTTTCAGCACTGCTACTCTCCATTGCTTGCTGACTTTTTATCTCTCCATTCAGATCCCAATGGTTGGTCAATGTGGCCACATTGCTAATGGCTAAGGTTCTGAGCTGTACTGGTACCCAGTGACAACATAGATGATGTCTCATTTACTGTGCTGAAACATACATGATTAACAAATCACAATACAAGGAAAGGAATGGTATACAATGGAGATATTTGTGTACCATTTATTACCATAGTGCATTGAGGACTTTGAGAGGAAGGCAGCACTGGGGAAAAATACAGAGGGGACTGGTAGGGGCACATCATTACAGCACCTTACCAGATGCAACTCACAGTACTTGGGTGGGTTACCACCCAGGACAGTTATCAGTAGTGGGGTGCATGGCATCGCAGCCTGTGCAGTTTACAGTATGAAAGATTTGTAGGCATTTGGAGTATACAGCACAGCAGGCTGTATGCATACATTGCTATAGTGTTATAAGCACTGAGAGGATTGCATTGACTAGCAGGCTGAACCCCCACCCCACCCCACACATCCACCAATGCTGATAGTGGTCAGTGGGATGAGTGCTATAAAAGGTGTACAGCTATTAGGTTCTGCTCCATGTATTGTCTGAAAGCTCAGGCTGTTTTAGGAGTTACACAGTCATGTTTCCAACTTGAACATTAGACAGCATTTTGTCCCTCTTCATGAATAGTACACAGGGTGGTGTGGGAGGTTACAGCTGTACACAGCAGGACAGCACTGTATTCCCTCCTCATGAATCAGTGCTGTGAGAGGTTACAGATGTACACAGCAGGACAGCACTGTATTCCCGCCTCATGAATAGGTGCTGTGGGAGGTTACAGATGTACATAGCAGGACAGCACTGTATTCCCTCCTCATGAATAGGTGCTGTGGGAGGTTAAAGCTGTAGGCAGCAGGACAGCACTGCACTCCCTCCTCATGAATAGTACACAGGCTGGTGTGGGAGGTTACAGCTGTACACAGCAGGATATCACTGTACGCCCTCCTCATGAATAGCCAAAAGGGTATTGTTGTGCGTTCCAGTTTTACACAGCATTACAGCAATGTACCCCATCCTCATGAACAGTGCATAAGGTGCTGTGTGTGGGGATAAAGTTATACACAGTAGGCAGCACTGTACCCCTCCTCATGAATAGCACACGGTGTGCTGTGAGGGATTCCAGTTATACACAGCAAAACAGTAGTGCTTTTTCTTCATAAATAGCACACTGGGTGCTGAGAGGGTAGATTTATACACAGCAGGAAAGCAGTGTGCCTCCACCTCAGAAATAGCACTGTAGGTGCTATGGGAGACTAATAGTTATATACAGTAGGCAACACTGTGTCCCCCCTATGAATTAGGGGTGCAGTTATATACTGTGGGACAGTAGTATGTAGTATACCCCTATGAACAGTGTACAAGGTGCCACAAGACATACATTTATGGCAATAGCACACACTATGGCTGCATGCTGCACCCTATACCAGGACGGTACATATATATCCACACAACTGGGTATCTAGGAGCAAACTGGCACCATGTAATGGCATGGAATGGCAGTATGCAGTGCAGATCATTGTTGCCAGGCTAGACTGAAGGAATGGGCACCAAAGTTCTGAAACACGCAGATATGCATTGAGGTAATCACCTATTTCTTTGTGCCAATGATATTCTGTGTTTCATTTGGACTTACTATTCAGTGGATGATGTCACATATGGATGCTGTCTTGCCATACCATATCTCATTGTTGTACTGTATTACAGTCTGTGCATGTCACAGATGTTATGCAGTGATATATCAGAGACACAAAGATTGATATTTTTTGTGTGCCGGAATATATATATGTGTACATGTTCTGTCTATATGTGCACATAGACACACACATGCACATCTAATTCTCTGATCCCCATTGTACCACAATCTCAGATGGAGAAAATTGTTAAGGTTCAACGAGCTGATTTATGATCATGTACACCTGCTTTCTCACTCACTGATGAAAGGACACCTTTGACAGTAATGCATGTAAGCTATGTATACACACACACACACACACACACACACACACACACACACACACACACACACACACACACACCCCCACACACACACACACACACACACACACACACACACACACACACACACACACACACACACACACACACACACACACACACACACACACACACACACACACACACGTATATATATGTGTATGTATATTGTATTACTTCCATTCGGATATACTCAATATCAACGTCTGTTGGTTTACACCATTTGGTCAACAGGAATAGAAACAGATGGTTGACATGCATGAGACTAACAATACCTGAGTAGGGAAATATTCATTTTCCCGGGGAGTGTGTGATCTCAGAGTTAGTACATATAATTACCATGCTCCCTTCTTTCAAAAACACTTGTTGTTGGTTTAGCCTTCTCCAGGGTAATCTATTGTTAGCCTATATTTCTGAAGTCAATATTGTGATGTGGTGTGTGTGTGTGTGTGTGTGTGTGTGTGTGTGTGTGTGTGTGTGTGTGTGTGTGTGTGTGTGTGTGTGTGTCTACATGTATCATGACAGCAGATCTCCAACAGAGGACAAGATAAAAGTATTACCCTTGGGAAGCCATCATAGGTTTACACAAGCATTTAGCAGGTCATTAAATCTGCTAAAATTCCTCTAAACTTACTATATGTATGTTACTCAATAAAAGTTACATGCTGCAAACACAAAACACACAAGTCCACATAAAACCACCCCAAAGCACAAATGTCATGTTAGTTTAAGAAAAAAAGGTAAAGCAAATAAAAAAATAAATAAAATAAAATGCTGACCAAACTACCCATTCTGTATGATATGAAAAAAGCATAACTGTACACACTGCACCCAAAAAAGCTACACACTCATAGATGATCCTCTTAGAAGTTAAATTCATTTCTACCATGAAATAAATACAAATAAAAGAATACAATCAAACTGTAAAACTAAGAAATGATAACATAACTTGTCTAAAGTATCAGGTTGTGTTTCTTAAAGATTTATCGTGCAACTCTTCTGTGCATTCACAGGTAAGCTGCAGTCTGCAAAATAATGAAACTAATCATACTTGGAACAGTGAGGCAGAATGCAGTGCCAAGCAGCCTTCACACCTCTGTCGTGATATACCGAGGAGCACTCCAACAGTCATATACTACTGAGAAGCATAATTCTTACATTACTCAGGAAAATAGGACTACATGAGCTACTTGAAGGTAGGAGCTAAATGGTTACATACCTACTAGTATGCACCATGGTGAAACATCTAGAGGAAGGGGCTATTTGTTGTAGGGCGCAGCAGCATATACAGCTACTAAAAGGAGTGCTGTCTTGCTTGGTACCAAACTATGCACCAGGCTGGCAAAAAGTGCCTTGGAAACCTAAACCTGAATTATGTTGTTTGATATTGGTTGGTCAGATATTCAAGTACCCTTATTATCAACAAAATGGGATGTTGAAGGGTTACATAGAAAATCAGGAAAGGGGCTGACAGTAAGCAGAGGAAAATGCAGAGGCTGAGAAGACAGGATAATGTTTGGGGCATAGATCCTCCCTTTTTCAATCAAATAGAGAAGCGATAAGGGATACATGATGCAAGAGAAGGGAAAACTCTGTATGGAGTTAAGGTGTGTGATGGTAGGAGCCTTTGTGGAGGCAAGGAAACCTGAAACAGTGCAAACAAATGGGTGTTTTTTCACCCATGATGCTGGGGTGATGAGAGATGGATGTATACTTCCAGGGAGTGGATAAACATTGATGGTGAAGCAGCCTACACAGAATAATTACCAGCTAATGATTCCATATGGTTAATAGCATGTGTCTAGGAATCCTCTAGTGGGCTGATGGATGGGGTCTGCAAGATGAGTAAAACTAGGGTCTACTCCAAGAGTGTTTCTATGCAGTCAAGCTGGCCATGTAGGTGTGCTGCCAGTACAGTTTCTTTCAACTGCTGCATTTGTGGTTGAATCACCACATGTAATGTGGTAGGGCTGCTTGTCTGAGTGGGGTCTTCACTTGTCTTTAGCCAGCCAGGCCTATAACAGCAATGAGCTATGGGAGTCATGTGTGGGCATTACTTTCATGTTCATCTTGACATTTGCAGTAGTGCCACAGTGGGAAGGTAGCATAAGTGTGACGTATAAGATATATAAGATATATGTGATACACAGTACACTGTAAATTACATGTAAGTCATACCCACCCTGCCATGCCTCCTGTCTTTTCTGCCTGATGTGGCAGCCCACCCGGTCAGCTGTCACTTGTAGTGAGCTGTAGGATAAAACTACATATCAGTGAAGTGGTCAGACCAAGATGGGACTGACGGTCAATGTTCATAACGACATGAAACCCTAATACCTTTGCTGATCATTGATGTGTGATGAGTGTAACAGCCCTGTTGTTCCAGTAAGGATAGCATATTGGAAGTGGTCCAATGTTCTGCCAAAATGTATCTATCCTGCTATTTCAGATGAAATACTTTTACTTGGTGCCAATTTTACCTAACTTCACTGATGTACATATTGTATATATACTTAATATATCATGTTATGACAAGACGATGACTGCACCACTGACATACACATCTAGCTCTTGTCGATTAAGCTATCTAGGTAGCTGTCTGTCTGCCTGTCTATCTATCCATCTATTATTTATTTATTGGTATTTTTTTTTATTTAGTTTACATTTGTTTACAGGGATGGTCTGACTGGATATATGTCCATTTTCAGCAGAGGCCCTGGGAGAAAAGCTCCAAGTTAGTAGATTACATCACATTAGTAACATTTACAAATTAACATAGTTTACAGTCTTCAGTAAGTTTACAAACACTTATAGAACATAGTAGGCAACTGAGAGTTTCACACAGGGTTTCACATAGATAAGGACTTTATCCCTTAACGAGCTCTAGATATGCCACAAAGCAAAGTCATATACATTTTAGAGTCAAATCACAGATTTAATTAGGTAAGATATCCAATACCAGGGGGTGGGTGTTAGTCAGGTTTTGAACAGGGACATTGCCAGTGCATTTGAAAGTGTAGTTTGAGACTTTTTTGAACTGGGTTAGAGAGGGCTTTATTTAGTTACAGTTTGTTATGTGGAATAGTGGACTGATCCAAAGGGACAATTTTAGCCACGGTCCAGAAGCACAGCAGAATAGTGTTATGAAATAAGAGATTACAGTATAAGAATGGAAGGAACATGTTCACAATATACATGTGACTGAACCATTTGAATGATATACAGCTTTATGTCATAGTACATAAGGAGAGACAGGACCAGCTACCTAGAATCATTTACCACCAGAAATCCATCTTTCACCTCATTGCAAGATTTTTAAAAAAACATTACATACCCACATTTTTATTGAAGCCGTGTGTGAATGTTTTAGTGACAGTGTCTGGCTAATATACAGTTGTTTAGTAAACAGTTGGCATGGTATAACTGTACATAATATAAATACAAAGCTGCTAATTCTTCATAACAGTTTTTCCTCAAAACATGGAAAAGCCAAGCTCCACAATACCAATACTGTGTGTATAGGGTAAACAGAAATATCTGATGTTCATTTCATACAGTTGCATGAGCTATAAGATGCATTCTTTTTAATGAAATTTGATCTCTTCTGTGTACTTAATTGAAGTGATTTCTTCTTTTGATGTTCTCTGAGCCTGGGTCATGGCTGAAAAGGTTCACTACATCAGTCCATCTTCCAAGTTACCAAATCCTAAATTGAAAATTAAAATGTGATTAATGACAAAGAAAAATATTTAGATATTCCCAAGAAGGAAAGACATCCCTGATCAGTATCAATAAGAAACTAAGGTCTCTCATAAAATCATCCAAGGCCAACTTCAAAAGAAAAATAGCCAAGGAGTCAAAAGATAACCACAAAGCCTTCTTTAGCTATGTTAAGAATCTAAGTGGCAGCTCACAGATATGCAATGAACTAGTGCAAAACAGCACAAAATATACTGAACCTACTGTTATTGTCAACATCCTGGCAGACAGATTCAGTGCAAACTTCACCCCCCTCTCACCCCCAAAAGGGCCCAAAACATCATCTTCTCATCATCTTCTTTTGGCTGTTCCCGTTAGGGGTCGCCACAGTGGATCATCTGTTTCCATTTCTTCCTGTCCCCTGCATCATGCTCTTTCACACCAGCTGCCTGCATGTCCTCTCTCACCACATCCATAAACCTTATCTTAGGCCTTCCTCTTTTCCTCTTACCTGGCAGCTCCATCCTTAGCATCCTTTTCCCAATATACCCAGCATCCCTCCTCAGCACATGTCCAAACCAACGCAATCTCGCCTCTCTTGCTTTGTCTCCAAACTGTACAACCTGAGCTGACCCTCTAATATACTGATACCTAATCCTATCCATCCTAGTCACACCCAGTGCAAATCTTAACATCTTTAACTCTGCCACATCCAGCTCTGACTCCTGCCTTTTTGTCAATGCCACTGTCTCCAACCCATATAACATAGCTGGTCTCACTACCCTCTTGTAGATCTTCCCTTTCACTCTTACTGGTACGCGTCTGTCACAAATCACTCCTGACACTATTCTCCACCAGTTCCACCCTGCCTGTACTCTCTTCTTCACCTTCTTTCCACACTCACCATTACTCTGTCCCAAGTACTTAAACTCGTCCACCTTTACCAACTCTAGTCCCTGCATCCTCACCATTCCACTACCCTCCCTCTCATTTACACACATATATTCTGTTTTAACCCTGCTGACCTTCATTCCTCTCCTCTCTAAAGCATATCTCTACCTCTCCAGGGTCTCTTCAACCTGGTCCCTATTCTCACTACATATCACAATGTCATCTGCAAACATCATAGTCCACGGGGCCTCCTGTCTGAGCTCATCTGTCAACCTGTCCATCACTACTGCAAATAAGAAAGGGCTCGGAGCTGATCCTTGATGTAATCCCAACTACAACTTAAACGTATCTGTCACTCCCACCGCAGTCCTCACCAATGTCACACTACCCTCGTACATATCCTGTACCACTCTTACATACTTCTCTGCCACTCCCAACTTCCTCATACAATACCACAACTCCTCTCTAGGCACCCTGTCATATGCTTTCTCTAAGTCCACAAAGACACAATGCAACTCCTTCTGACCTTCTCTGTATTTCTACAACAACACTCTCAGAGCAAACAAGGGCCCACAACAATACTGGAAAAGTGGATTGTCCCTGAAATCACAGACACACAGGTGAAAACAGCCCTTTCAAAAGCCAAAAACACAGTGTCAATGGGGCCAGATGGTGTCCCAGGCTGCGTCTTGCACGAACTACAGAACAAACTTAACCCCCACCTAAACATGCTGTTCAACCTCAGCCTCTCCACAGGCTATGTGTCCATAGAATGGTGCACAGAAATGGTTATTCCTCTCCACAAAGGAGGGGCCACAACTGACCCTGGTAACTATTGCCCCATAAGTCTGACTAGCCTGGTCTGCAAGGCTATGGAGCGCATCATCATGGAACTCATTAACAAAGACATTGGGAACCTCCAAACACTTGACCTGACTAAGTTGGGCTTTGTTAAGGGCAGATCATGCCTACTAAACCTGGTTGACTTCTTCGAGACAGTCACTAAGGCCATAGATGAGGGAAAGGTGATTCACACAGCCTACCTTGACCTCGCCAAGGCTTATAAACACCATTCCCCACTCGGGTATTACAGAAAAACTCACCAGCCTGAACATAAACCCCTACGTCACAAGATGGGTTACCAACTGGCTTACAGACAGAACTCACACGACAAGAATAGCAGGCTCCAGGTCCGACTCTAAACCAGTCACAAGTGGTGTCCCACATGGCTCGGTCCTGGGACCTCTACTGTTCGGCATATACTTCTCAGAAGTACAGGCAAACACAGGACTATGGCTAACCAAGTTCGCTGATGACTGCAAACTGGGAGCCATAATTGACTTTCCGGCTGACACGGACATTCTCCAAAAGATCCTTACTGAGACGGACACCTGGTGTCAAAGTCATGGCCTCAAGCTAAATGTAAAAAAATGCATAGTCATCCCGTTTGGGAAAAACAAAACATCCACGAATTACGACATAGGTGGCAGCTCCCTTAATACAGAAGAGGTAATAAGAGATCTGGGGACCCAGGTAGATAGTAATCTCTCCTTTGGCACTCATATTGCCAAAGTAGTTAGGAAATACTTCTATGTGGCCCATCTAATTACTAAAGGGTTCGCATCTAGAAATAAAGAGGTTATAGTGCCCGTCTACTTGTCACTCATCAGACCCATCATAGAGTACAATGCCCCATTTGGGATGTACCTCACAAGACACTTCCAACAGCTGGAAAGACCACAAAAGTACCTCACCAAGAGGATTACTGGCCTCAAACATATGTCCTATGCAGCCCGACTGAAAAAGCTCCGGCTGTACTCAGTGGCATATCGCTTACTCAGAGGTGATCTCTGCCTGACTTAC
Source organism: Protopterus annectens (assembly GCF_019279795.1). Taxonomy (NCBI): domain Eukaryota; kingdom Metazoa; phylum Chordata; order Ceratodontiformes; family Protopteridae; genus Protopterus; species Protopterus annectens. Next base: position 570,663,784 of record NC_056746.1, read on the forward strand.
AAAGCCATGTCCAACTCAGAATTGATGGACATGCTCCACCTAAAAAAATCCAAGTCACTGCGAGCCACGCACTCTAGTGAGCTAAACCTCGCCACAGCAATAAATAGAACATGCTGGAGGGACAGATTCCTGTCACAAAGACTCCCCATGCTTTGGAACAAAATTCCAAACTACATTAGGCAGAGCCCCTCACTAACACTCTTCAAGAGAAACCTTGACGAGTGGATGGGTAACAGAAAATACACCCCTGGGGTCACTTCATTGACTCTGCTTGACAGTGGATCAGTTAATTAATCAATGGGGCAGCGAAAGCCGACACACTCTGGCTAGACTTATAAATGCACTCGGGCAGATAGCCTAGTACCTACCTATGAACCTATGAACCTATATAAAGTATGGGTGTCAAGTATGTAGTCAGTATGCATTTTTAAGACAATGGAAAGCATCAACACAAATATATACGTGTTCATGCAAGATGTATACATAATTGCAGCTTTAGTAGATAGTGATACATAATTGAAATGACAGGACTTGAGTTACAGGAAATACTGCTGCAGTAGCAGTAATTAGAAAAGTAGGGAACTTAAGTTAATGGGTGCGAGTAAAGCAGGAAAAGGTGGCCCTTTTTGTAATACATTTTAACAGTTTTTGTATGAATATGTTGTAGTCTAATTCTTATTCATGTGAAAGTGGCTCCCATAGGTTGGTTCAAAAATTGAAAAGGGATGGTCTTTGGTTGTCAGGGAGTTATTTGGTCTGGTGTACTTTTGCATTGAGATCATAGTTGGGAAGATATGTTTGTGGCTTATGGGTGTTGTGATATCACTGTATAAGTTTTTATATGTATAGCTCAGGAGAAGATCTGCACATTCCTTTCCTGGGTGCAGTTTGGCTCTTCAGTGGGTGATATATTGATGCTTGGTCTTAGGTGAAAGGAGGGTAAAGGAAGAGATTTTGTTGAAGAAAGTTTGGAATTCATTAAGTTTTTTCTTTGAGACATAGGATAGTAGCATTAGGTCATATTCTGACTGAAGCTGTAATATATTTTTGCCGACAGCATTTCTTTCTACAGGGATGAGTCATGTTGAAATTTTGTGGCATCCAAATAGAATACAATGAAGGGACATGGTCAACTGTGTGGTTGTGGTAAGTTAGGGGGATAGAAGAGAGGTGGTAGGTTATTTAACTTTTAATGAGTGCTGAACAATATGAGTGTTAAATAACATTTTTTTCCAATCAATGCTAGTTGTTTATCTAGTAGCCATGGAGGTAGACTGTAAAGTGTAAGCTGTAGGTTTTGTAGTCATACAAGACTAGGTCATTGACATAAGAATGAAATGTGTTTCTCAAATTAGTGGACAGGGAAATTGTAATTCAAAGTTTGTCATTTATTTAGCAAAATGTAAGGCTTGTCCAGGATACTATATAGGAAAAACAGAGAGGTATTTTAAGAAACGGATATATGCACACCTTTATAGTATCAGGACGAAGGACATAAATAATGCCTTATATAGGCATGTAGAAAAATATGGTATAGAGCATATTTTTAACTTTGCTATATTGGAAAATGTTGTAATGGATCCCAGAGGTGGTGATTACAAATGTTTACTTGCATATAAAGAAGTTTGGTGGCAATTGTTAACAGATACCTCTATACCACCAGGTCTTAACGACCATATTTCCATCAAACCTTTACTTAATATTAGATAGAAGGACAATTTTATTAATTACTTATTTTTTTTTTAGATCATGCAGTAGATTACCATTAGGGTAGATAATTTATATAATAGATGTTACACACATTTTTTAGTATTATTTTTTATTTTTTATATTTGGGTATAAACAGTTACACTCATTTGTAATGTATTGGTAGATTTTGTAGCAGGCAATTCTTTTTAGTATAAAGTTTTATATTTGTTATGAATTGGCATGTATGAATTGTATTAATAAGTGTGGTGTCACTTTAAGTGGAACTGGCGCCAAAGAAACTATTTAAACACTTGGTATCAGTTGGTCCAATTGTTCTGATGAAGCTCACTTTTGTGTGAGTGAAAGCGTTTAACATTTACTTGTTTTTATTTCAATAAATGACTTTGCAACTTTTTACCACGATTGTGGTGACATTTGCTTTGGATATTTCTACTGGACTCAGTTTGAAGGCAGCTATTGCAATATTGTTGTGTTTTGGATGAGTGGATGTTGGCGTTCTTTTACCGCTAGTTTACTAAAATATTGAAAAGGGAAGAGACCTGCAGTGATAGATTAAGTGCACCTTGGGCCCTCGGCAGTTTTCAGATCATGCCTCCCTCACACACAAACATTTATTTGGGACCACACTTAAATGCTCATATGTTTTTGGATTGACCTTCCTGATTTCAATACCATTCAAACTGCTGTAATTATACTCTATCAATGTCAGTGACACTTCTTGATGGTGTACATTCAAAGAATGACTATGATAAAAAATGTCTATGGTGAAGTATTCCAACTCGCTTTGCACTTGCTTTACATAAACGCAAGTCATGCAAAGTCAGACAAATGATTGTTTAATGTGATCATGACAGCCAGACGCTACCATTCTCATTGACAAACAGACCCATTTCCAATAATTATGGCCCCATTATTAACTATTTACACCTCATGTATCTGATTGTGGTAAAAAATAAAATAAATATAGACACACTAATGTATTTCAAGTTTGAGTTACACAAACAAACAAGCTTAAGTATTCCAACTTATTTCACACAAATGCACACTAGACCTACAATGCCAGACCATGTAAACTGAGAAAATAAAGGGGTAAGTTACTTTCATCCATAGACAGACCCCACCTCCACCCAGCAAAAACTCTTTCCCTAATAGTACCACTAATCAAGACAAAATGATACAGACTATGCACAACACCAAACAAGCACAACACTAAACGTATCCCCTTACCTAACCCTAACCCTAATCTGCAAACACTCTTACATAGGTACTACCTGCTATACAATCTTGCAGATTTTTTACAACCAAATCTTTTCATACATTCATTTTCCTGCATATTCCAACATATCTACATTATATTAAGCTTGAATTTAACCAAATTTGATACACACACACACACACACACACACACACACACACACACACACACACACACACACACACACACACACACACATATGGGTGTAGGCCATTTAATTGAATCATCATTTCACTGAAACTAAAATGGTCAAACCCATTTCATTGAAAACTCAGTTCAGTGAAAACTCATTTTATAGAAAATCTCCTCTGCAAGAAATATATTCTGCAACCTCCGTACTTATATATGCTAATTCAGTGATCACATAACCATGGAGAAAAGAATAAAAAACATAACAAGGAGTGAGTCAGTGCTGGAGAGCAAGTACAAGATATCTACAGATCTGGGGTTACAACATGATGCTGGTCATCTCTATCCACACATAGTCACTTCCTTAATAACTCCTATGATAAGAAATGACACCATCTCATACATTTTATATACTTCTACACTTGTCTTTCAAATGAGTTTTCAATCAAAAGAGTTCAACTAGTTGAGTTTCAGTGAAATAAATATTCAGTGAAATGACAGGGATCCATGTAGATAGCTAGATATACACAAACGCACACACACACACACACACACACACACACACACACACACACACACACACACACACACACACACACACACACACACACACACACACACACACATCACAGTTGGTTTGATCAATAGCTTATTTTATCAACAGGTTGTATAGCTGTAATAACCTGTCAAAATCAGTTTCTGATATGTTATAGCTGACCAACATGTTAATTATTGCACAGGCTTTGTGGAGTCCCTTTGATCACAATTGTTCAACTGTGGAGTTAGTATATATATATATATATAATGGGCAGGGAGCAAACCTCTCATTGCTGGGGGATGTGGGGATATAGCAGTAATTTGTAGGGGGTAGATCTGGACAAAAGGTGGAAACATGAAATTTCCTAGTTAGAGAAGAATAGTCAGAATGTAGTAAGTTAGATTAATTATAAAGATATACAAACTCATTTATCTAACAAATAAATGTATAATGAAGTTTATTTACTTAGTGGCAACACTGTAGCTACAATCAAACTGGAAACATACCTAAGGGTTCTTTTGTTAAGCTAAATAGAATAAATTAGTGAGTAGTATAAACAAACAAGGTGGAAATAAAAACATATAAGCTTGAAAAATTAGTTGTTGCAAGATTTGTCTCAAATCCTGGATTTGATTACCCCAGTCTCTACTTGCGAACTCTGTGACTCTAAACAAGTAATGTAACCAGACAATGCTCCGTTTCTCTGTTTTATTTCCAAGTGTAAAGATTGATTGGGTTGATCCATTTTATCCTGCCTGTGGGTCTAGCCTTATAGCATGAAACTATCAGTCAGAAGAGAAAGCTCTATATTTTTAAAACAAACTGAAGCACTTAAGTAAAAGACAGCTTAATGAACAATTTGTCATGCACCAATGCACAATGTCAACTGTCAAAAAAACAGAAATGATAGGTGTGACAGTAAAGTAACACAGTGCTTTACTCCAACTAAATACATCTTTCCAATATATCAGACTTATATTATTGCATTTAGTTGTGATAATATTTACATTGTTTCCATTGCTGAGTTTTTTATCTAGTCATAGATTTTATCACATTGCATGTATATAACAGACGTTGAACAAATTGCTTATTAAATAAGCATCTTAAGGGATTGAAATTTGGTTTGAAATAAAATATTTTAAGATGAAAAATAATCTGTAAATTACCAAAGCCAGGTAAATGTATATTAAGCCACAGTCAGGCACCAGCATGCTGAGAAATATTGGCAATATTGTTATTTTACATTATAACGTGTTTATATGTAGTTGTGTTTCAGTTATTTGCAGTTCATTTAAATACACTAAATCATTGCACATCACAACCATAAACCTTTAAAGTATCTGGAACAAAACTTCAGACCTGCATGCCTGGCTAGCCCATAATAAAACTGATATCCTTGCCATAACAGCAACCTGGCTAAAAAATAACATAAAGGACACAGAATTCCTCCCATCCAACTACAATGTAATACAAGCAGATAGAACTAATAAAAAGAACACAAAACAAAAAATAAACTTGTAACCAAAAACAAAAACAAAGATAAGCAGCAAGCTGTAGAATTCCAACCAGTTTATTGTTAACGCTTTCGTTCAGGAAATACATGAACTTAATTTTCTTGTGTATATAAATTAATCTAAATATTGTTAAATGCTAGATAACTTAAACAACTCAAACAAATGGAAATATAAAATTTGTATAAATATATACTGATAGATATGTATAAATAAATATTTATAAATTAATTCAAGTATTAGAAAAGTTGTTATACAACCGAATTTCACCTTTGTAGGGCTTTTAATTTCAAAATACATTTTATCTAGCAGTATTCATTAAGCCCTGGTGGAACATGTGCATATGTTTTAATTTGCCAAACAAGTTCCTGTTCTTCAAGCTTTAATTCCCAGGGCCCACCTCTAATGTTCCTAACTATTTGTTGTAATATTGTAAACTGGAATTTATGTGTGGGGTATTCTAGAATGTGTCTAGCCAAAGCATTTGTGGTATTACCCCTACTAATTTGGTATTGGTGTTCATAAATTCTCTGCTTAAACATTCTTTCAGTTTTATCAATGTAGTAGTTTTGGCAACATTGGCATAAAGCAGCCTATACTACTCCTGCTGTTTCACAGTTAAATTTTCCATTGATGGTGTAGATTTTGTTATGTATGCGAACTTTATTAGTTACCATAATGTGCTGGCACTGCTGACATCTCCCACACTTTCTCATCCCCCAGTTGTTGGGGCATTTTTGATTGTTCCTTTCCAACAAATCATTAAAATTTAGGCCTTTACTATAGGTAATATGTGGTCTATCTCCCAATTTCATATTAATAGCACTGTCCTCTGGTATTATAGCACAATTTTTAATCATAACATTCTTAATGGCATGTGCATCAATAGAGAAAGTAGTAAGAAACCTTATTCTGCCATCATAATTCCTAATACTATTCTCCCTATGCTCATCAGGGGGAGTATCACTTATTGTTTCTCCATAACCCCTGTATAGAATAGGTTTAAAATGGCCAGTAGTCCTTTTAGTAGCCACTTCATCAAACAATTGTTGAAAAAGCTGTTCTGGGTAGCCTCTTTCACAAAACATGACTTTCAATGTGTTACATTCAAACAGAAAGTCAGTCTCTGATGAGACCATTCTGGCTGCCCTAACCAGTTGGCCCTTAATAACTGCCCTTTTCTGATGGAATGGGTGGCTACTACTAAAGTGTAGAAAAGTGTTTGAGTAAGTAGGTTTCCTGAAAACACTAGCCTTAAATCTATTGTTGGATCTATCTTTAGATAGTGACACATCCAAAAAATTAATGGAGTCTACGTTAAACTCAAAAGTGAAATCTAGGAAGTCTGTGAATTTGGAGATTTCATTAATAAAAGTTGTTACTAAAGCTAGACTTCTTTACCACATAAGTTGTTACTAAAGCTAGACTTCTTTACCACATAAAAAACATGTTGTCCTGATATCTTATTTATTTATTGATTTATTTATTTTTTTATTTACATTTGTTGACCGGGAGTGTCCGACTGGACGTAGGTCCATTTTCAGCGGAGGCCCGGGGAGAAAAGCTCCACAGTTAAAATAAACAGACAGCAGTTACATTGGATTACATAGCAATTAACAATTTAGCATAGCAATTAATTACAAACATATTTACAGATGAAGAACATAGTACATCAGTAGACAACTAGAATCTTTATCTGCGAAGCACATAACAGACATTAACAAATGTTACAATAAGAAGTTCCTGCTGTATAATAAGTACTAGGATTATATCTAGTGTACCATTTTACATTTTCCTTGAAAATGGAGTTCTGAAATAGGAAATGCCTTTCCCAAAATGCCATGACTGAATTTGCAAAACAGCCTCTGCATGGGGAGTCCATGGTTACCCCAGCTTTTTGCAAAAAATATTCTTTGTCAAAAAGCATAAAGTTATTATTCAAAAATCTAACAAGGAGGCAATTACATTTATCTCTTGCTGGTCCATCCCTTTCAAAAATAGAAATTCACTAACCCATTCAATGCCAACCTCTTGAGGTATGACGGTATACAGATCCTTTATGTCGACCATCAAAAAATTACACTCTCCGTCAAATTCAAGAGAATTAATATTCTCTAAAAAAAAAACACGAATCGTTACAGATTTGGGGTTTGCTGCAAATAAATGGCTTAAGTTTACTGTCCACATATTTGGCACATGGATAAGTAATGGATCTCCTGCCATCCACAATTGGCCTAAAGGGTGGATCCATTATACTTTTGTGGATTTTGGGAGATCCAAATAACACTGGTGTTACTGGTGCTGGCATGCATAGGTAATTATATGTGTCTATATCAATACTGTTTTCCAAAAACAGGTCATTTAAACTTTCTTTGATTCTTCTGTGTGCACTATTCACTTCATTTAAACTAACTTTAGAATAACATTCAGTAGATAAAACATTTGACATTTTGTTAATATAATCCACTTCATCCATGAACACAAGGCCGCCACCTTTATCTGGCTTCATTACTCTAACATGGCAAATTTTCAAAAAGTTAAATACTTCATATTCATCAACTGTCATATTTTTAACTTGTCACTGTTGATTTTTTGCCAGTAAAGACCTTATGTCCATCTCACAAATACATTCAAATATAGCAAGAGACTCATTAATAGGAAGGCTGAAAACACTAGATATACGCAAATCATTGTGTATAGCAGACTGATTCCCAAACAAAACTGCTAAATTAATTTTATGTATGTATAACTTTAAGTCAATGATAGTTCTTGCTATATCAGCTCTCTTATCTGGTATGAATTTTAATCCTTTAGCCAGTAGCTTTACTATTTCGCTGCTGATGTACATAGAGGAGAAATTATGCACTTTATAGTCCCCAGATAAGTTAGTAATAATGTCTGGTACCTTGTTTATCTCCTCTTGCAATTCTGCTTCTTCTGTTGGTATCCCCCATTCCTCCCTTGTTGTTGTGAATTTTGTTTGCTTCTGACCACCTAAAAATCCTGGTTAGCAGAAGAACCATTATTCTGGCATTCATTTAAGTATTGCCCATTGACTCTTTGCTGATTTTCTCTAACCCGTTCGCTGCACCTTGATAAAGGTGTCTGTAACATGCTGTCATCATTATTCTGGTCAGGTGAGCTTAGTTGGGGGCGTTGCAAAGTATTTCAAGCCTCTCCTTCACTACTGTTGTCAAGGGAACTAGAATTTGTTGAATTCAATGGGACTGGATAGGAGTTCCCATTAGAATATGCAGTTATATCTCTTTTGATTTTTTTCTTTTTAACTTCAGCTGCTCTGTTTATTGTGTGATCTATGCTTGTAAAAATGCAAGCATAGTCAAACCTGTATCACTGGAAATCAGTATCTGTTATTATTTGATGCTCCAAAATCTCTAAATCACTTTGCAGAGTGTCAGTTTGTGAAATATATTGTGTGATGAGCATTTCTAAAAAATCAAAGCCTTTCTTATCAAATAAGCCAAGCAGCTCCAGATGGAAGGGTGATTTATTAATGAGACCAACTGGATTAGCGCCATTGGCGAAGTCCCTTAGGTGCAATTTTCTTAGCTATACGCTCCTGTACTCATTGTATTAGTGACCCCTTCACCATGGGAAGTGAGGGGTAGTCCATTATTGATATAATTATTTAGAGGTAATGCAGAAACTGCTACATAAGACAAAATGTTACTGCTTACATTTCGGTTGTTAGACCCAGATCCAGGTATTCCACTAAAAGTTATGTTTGATGAATCCAATCTGCTGGAAAGGTTATCCACTCACTCAAGTAGTTGCTGTACTAGGAGGGTTAAATTCCCTACGGAATTCACCTCAGTGTTGGATCCTCCTGGTGTACTAGCTCCATCTTGGGAAAAAAGTGGCTGAGAATTAAATGCAGCTTCGCTTGTCATACCAAACTGAATAAACACAAAACAAAAAATAAACTTGTAACCAAAAACAAAAACAAAGATAGGCAGCAAGCTGTAGAATTCCAACCAGTTTATTGTTAGTGCTTTCATTCAGGAAATACATGAACTTCTTCAGACAAAGACACCCCAAGAGTCCTCAGTTAAAATAAAACTGTCAATTAAGATGAAATAATTAATTATAAAACCAATTAACATAACTTGAGGAATTTAAACAGCCAGTCTTATACAAGGTAAAATGTATATGTAAATTAATATAAATGCTTTTTTTAAAAAACTTGCAAAAATGTTAAAATCACAACACATCAGTCTTATTACTTAATTTTCTTGTGTATATAAATTCATCTAAATACTGTTAAATGCTTGATAACAACTTAAACAACTCAAACAAATGGAAATATAAAATTTGTATAAATGTATACTGATAGATATGTATAAATAAATTTTATAAATTCATTCAAGTATTAGAAAAGTTGTTATGCAACCAAATTTCACCTTTGTAGGGCTTTTAATTTCAAAATACATTTTATCGAGCAGTATTCATTAAGCCCTGGTGGAACATGTGCATATGTTTTAATTTGCCAAACAAGTTCCTGTTCTTCAAGCTTTAATTCCCAGGGCCCACCTCTAATGTTCCTAACTATTTGTTGTAATATTGTAAACTGGAATTTATGTGTGGGGTATTCTAGAATGTGTCTAGCCAAAGCATTTGTGGTATTACCCCTACTAACTTGGTAATGGTGTTCATAAATTCTCTGCTTAAACATTCTTTCAGTTTTACCAATGTAGTAGTTTTGGCAACATTGGCATAAAGCAGCATATACTACTCCTGCTGTTTCACAGTTAAATTTTCAAAAGGACAGACAAAATGAAGCAGTTTGTAAAAAAAGTGTTCTGTTGGCCAGTAAAAATATGCTGAATAAACAGGTCCAAGTAGCAACGGTTAGACCAGAAGGAAAAACCAAAACGTAAAATCCCTTTAACGCAAGGTTTATTAAATTACAAAAAACTAGCGTTTTCACTGGAGCCACAGCTACAGCTTCTTCAGAAATACAACTTATTTAAAAGTACAATGAACTCGTTACAGAACAAAGTTAAAGGCATATGCACCCTGTAAAAAGTGCTTCGCGCCAAGCTCTCAATTAGTACAAATATCGTTAAAAATAAATATCATTAAAAATAACTTGACTCTTTGTAATACCAGATGAATGCTGAACTATTTAACAGCAAAAAATGTAAGAGCCTTGAAAAGTGCTTTAACCTTTAAAAACCTAACATCTAACCAAGGTCATAATGACCAACTATCACCTACATAAACCCGAAAGATTATTTATATATACCCAAAAAAATTATTAATAATAAATAACCAGCTTCACTTATTTTGTTGCCCTTAGATAACTAAACTACACAAAATATAAAAGATATATATATGTGTGTATACTTAACTAAAAAAGCAAACCACTTTATTTGTGTGCTTATTAACAAACAATCTAAAAATTTATATTAAAAATTATAATATAAATTATAACTTGAGTCCAATAACAATGTATATGAACATGATATATCCTTTAAACATAAATTTAAAGCAATCTCTAGTATATAATATGTCAATTAAAAACAACCATTTAAATTTTCACTAATGTTTGAAAACATACTTAAAAACTAATATTACCTTTGTAGCAATATGTTACAAGGATAGTCAACATTAAGATAGTTCTAACCATAACAATGATCATTGTAAAAATTGACAATTGGAAATTAAAAATACATGTTTTGATTCACAACAAGATCCTTACCTAACTGTGCTATTTTAACCAAGATAATACAAGTTCAATAAAAATTTTCAATAAAAATTTTTACTGGTTGTTTTAATAAATAAGGTTCTCACATACTGAAAACTAATCCTACAGAGTGCCTTTAGGAAAATCAACATTTATAACTTTTCATTTTTAATACACAAGTTTTTTTTACAAACTGCTTTTTGGTGAGCATTGGATTTCTAGTTTGGACTTTCCACAGTTAAATTTTCCATTGATGGTGTAGATTTTGTTATGTATGCGAACTTTATTAGTTACCATAATGTGCTGGCACTGCTGACATCTTCCACACTTTCTCATCCCCTGGTTGTTGGGGCATTTTGATTGTTCCTTTCCAACAGATCTTTAAACTTTAGGCCTCTTCTGTAGGTAATATGTGGTCTATCTCCCAATTTCATATTAATATTACTGTCCTCTGATATTATAGCCCTAAATTTAATCATAATATTCTTAATGGCATGTGCATCAACAGAGAAAGTAATAAGAAAGCTTATTCTGCCATCATAATTCCTAATACTATTCTCCCTATGCTCATCAGGGGGAGTATCACCTATTGTTTCTCCATAACCCCTGCATAGAATAGTTTTAAAATGGCCAGTAGTCCTTTCATCTTCATCAAACAAGTGTTGAAAAAGCTGTTCTGGGTAGCCTCTTTCACAAAACATGACTTTCAATTTGTTACATTCAAACAGAAAATCAGTCTCTGATGATACCATTCTGGCTTCCCTAACCAGTTGGCCCTTAATAACTGCCCTTTTCTGGTGGAATGGGTGGCTACTACTAAAGTGTAGAAAAGTGTTTGAGTAAGTAGGTTTCCTGAAAATACTAGCCTTAAATCTATTATTGGGTCTATCTTTAGATAGTGACACATCCAGAAAATTAATGGAGTCTACGTTAAACTCAAAAGTGAAATCTAGGAAGTCTGTGAATTTGGAGATTTCATAATAATAATATTTAGATAATAAAGTAAATAATAATTAGATAATATTTACATTGTTTCCATTGCTGAGTTTTTTATCTAGTCATAGATTTTATCACATTGCATTTATATAACAGACGTTGAACAAATTGCTTATTAAATAAGCATCTTAAGGGATTGAAATTTGGTTTGAAATAAAATATTTTAAGATGAAAAATAATCTGTAAAGTGCCAAAACCAGGTAAATGTATATTAAGCCACAGTCAAGCACAAGTATGCTGAGAAATATTGGCAATATTGTTATTTTACATTATAACGTGTTTATATGTAGTTGTGTTTCAGTTATCTGCAGTTCATTTAAATACACTAAATCATTGCACATCACAACCATAAACCTTTAAAGTATCTGGAACAAAACGTCAGACCTGCATGCCTGGCTAGCCCATAATAAAACTGATATCCTTGCCATAACAGAAACCTGGCTAAAACATAACATAAAGGACACAGAATTCCTCCCTCCCAACTACAATGTAATACAGGCAGATCGAACTAATAAAAAGGGCAGTGGTGTTGCTATCCTATTCCCTAGTACATTCAATAGATACCCATTTACTGGTCAAATACCACAATTCTCTAATGTCAAAATCTTGGTGACCTTCCTGAAAATAAATAACTCTAAAAACCTCTGTATCATAGCCTTATATATTCCACCTGGAAATAATACACCAGTTTTGCAAGATGTACTTTTTTGACCTCCCTCAGCATGAAAAATGAAATCATAATACTCAACGATGTAAATATAAACTGGTCACGTATTCAAAAACTCCAATCAGTACTATTAACGTACTTCATTAAACCCAAGTTATCTCTACTCCCAGCAGATATAATAACAGAACCAACAAAGGAGCCATCTTAGATTGAATCTTAGCCTCTGACTCCTCTAAAATCCCATCAGACGATACCCTCCCTAACTCTTTAAGTGATCATCTTCCTGCTTTTGTTATTAGAACTACTCCCACTATCACAAAAAAAATCATTATGTTAAACATGTCAGGAACCTATTCAACTTCACTTCGTCCACTTTTAACAATAGTCTAAAAAGCATCAATTGGAATATCCTAAAAGTCTCCCACTTGACAATGCCCTGCTCTATTTTAACACCACATTCATAAAAATAGTAGACAGATGTGCACCCCCCCATACAAAAAGATTAAAAATGAATCACGCTCCATGGTTAACTAAACCAACAGTGGAACAAATGTTACTAAGCGATAAAATCTGGAAACTTTGGATTAAACATAAGAACAACTCTGAGCTAGTAAAATTCAAGCAACTTTGTAACCATGTAAAAAAACTTGTAACCAAAGATAAGATAGCATACTAAGCTGAGCTCCAAATAAATCACAAACACAACCCAAAACAATTATGGTCCTCTATTAGTACTCTCCTTAACCCAGGTACTGATACTATAACTAATATTACAAACAATCTCTCAAGACCTCTCCCTACATTTAACACCCAACCCATACTACTGTATTACAACACACACAATCCCTACCTTGTCTCCCTACCATAAACATTCCAGATCAATCCACCATTCCCATTCACACACTGTCCCAGGCCCCTTCTTCCTCCTACTTAAACTCTGCCACAAACAATTCCAAGCCCATATTCACATTCCCAACTATCCCAACCTCTCTCATAGAAAAAAATACTTCTAAAACCTTGTTCCCTTGCAGCAGATGGACTACCCACTGAGTATCTAAAAATCACCACAGATGCAGTTGCTTAAACCATTAGTATACTCATAAATCGATCCATCCTTTGGAAAAAAGCATACATTATACCACTCCACAAAGGAGGTTCCTCAACTGATATTTCCAATTTTCACCCCATAGTTATTCTATCCCCTTATCTAAACTGTTGGAAAAAATGTATACACTATCAACTTCTACATTTCATTCTCAAGAATCAACACAACATGGTTTCAGACCAGGTCATAGCATTTACACTGCCCTAATATCCTTTATGGACCAAGTTAAAACAGCCTGTGACTCTGGGAAGTTTGTTTCCACTCTATTTCTTGACCTTTCCAAAGTCTTTGAGATCATCTCTCACACTTTCCTCCTCTCTCACCTTTCTAATATTGGAGTCTCTACCCATACTTCTCAACATCTTAGGGTAAGAAATCTTGAAAACGCCATAAATAAAAGTGGGACAAAGGCCAACAAATAGGGACAATTTGTAAATATTGCTTTTACAAACTTAGAAAGTTGATAGAATAACAGGTTTTGCATTAGTATGAATTTTCGGAAGGGTATGAAGTCTGAAACTCAAATGTCTGTGATTATTTTCTAACTTCAATCTTTAATAATTTGCCACTAACTTGCCAGAAAAACAGAATTTTCTGAAAAATGGACCAAAAATATGACGCAAAAATCTGATCATTCTGTGAAAATCTGTACAGTTAGGAGGTATGTCACTACCCCATCACTCAACTAGTTCAATAGCTACCTAACAAACAGAAAACATGCTGTAAAATGACAACAATCTGTCTTCCCATATATATATAACCCCACTGGGTCCCCCAGGGCTCTATTCTAGGGCCTCTACTTTTCAACATTTTTATCAACAACCTCCATTTAACATGTCACCAGGGATCTCTTGTACAATATGCAGATGATTCCACTATTATCTGCTCTGCAACAGACTTATCTCACCACAATCTGCATTCTCCGTCATAGAATCATGGCTCCACAACTACCATCTGTCTCTAGATCCCAATAAAACCAAGCTCATAATTTTCACTCTAAAGAGAAATATTCCCCTCAACAAAACCCAATTTAACATACTTTCCCTGAACAAAACAAAAATTGAAATAGTTACCAGTACCAAACTGCTAGGTGTCATAATCCACAAAAAACTAAAATTTGATCTACACATCCAAAATAACATCAGTAAGATCCACAAAAAACTAGGACTTCTTTACAGACATAATCAATTCCTTTCCTTTTCATCAAAATAAGTACTCGCGTCCACCTATCTACTTCCTTTCCTGGTCTACAGTGCCGAACTGCTTACCAACCTTCAATCCTCACTTAAAACCAAACTAGAAATGTACTACAACAAAGTAGCCAAATTTGTATCAGGCTCTCACCATTCCACCCATCACTGCACACCCCTAAAACCATTAAACTGGCTGGAATTCCACCACTGTCTCACATATCTACAACTTTCCACCACACACAAACTTCTTGGATTGCCCTGCCCTGAGTTCCTTATATTCCCACTACAACTCCAGCAGGTCCCTATGATTTGAGAACCATAGGTTCATAGATTGGTACTAGGCTAACTGCCTTTGTGAGCTAGCTAATTATTCCTTGTGAGACTCAAACCCAGCACCTTGTGTTTGTAAGGTAAACACCTTAACCATTAGGCCACCCTCCCAACCTTCTTCTTTTTCCAAATCCACAAACCAAAGCTACCTGCAGGACAACTGCTTTTCTTTTGGGTAATAGCAAAAACTTGTAACAGCCTTCCTCTAGCCATTTTTCACCATTCCTAGCACTGGTTCTTTCAAAACAGCTCTCAGAAACCTCCTCCAATCCAACTGTCTCTGTAAGTGCACTGAGACTCCACCTTCCATAACCTAGTACTCAAATACCCTCACATCATTCCACATCTTCCCTGTCATTTCCTCTATAACTTTTTCACTCCGATTATTCTGTACCTCATCCTAATTTATCTTCCCAGTACCTTCCCCTTTCTAAACTTACTACATCAGTTTCTGTCTTACTGGTTTTCTTTTTTACCACTAACTCTTTTTCATATAACTTGCCTTCTACCTCCTTACACTCATCCTATCACCTTCATCCCTTCCTTTAGCCATCTCTCTTATTCAGGACACTACATCTTCTCACACTTCTCTTCTACTTTCTACTCCTATAACTGAGCTGCTAGAAAACTCAATATAATTTTAGCTCGAACCTCTCAATCTCAAATGAGCTATGTACTTGTATAAATCAACCCTTTGTGCATAGACATAATAGTTATGTTCTTGATGTAATTTAACCCATACTGCTACATTTACCTTATATTGATTATGTTGTGTGTGTGTTCCTTTGAATGTTCTACCTTGTAAAGCTAATTTCTTAGCGATGTATAAGTTTTATGTGGTACTTTACTATGTAATAGATTATAGCATTTTGTTTATTTTTTTCTCTGTTTAACCTTATAATAATGCTTAAAATAGCAAATGAAATCAAAACAAAAAAAAAATGCAAAAACGTTTTGTATTTGCTTAAAATAGGTACACATTGGGCCGGATTCCATAAGATAGTTGCGGACAGCACCGCATACTGAAGGAAGACTTCAGAGGATCAGCTGTTGATGCAATTTCAAAAGACATGCCAGAATTAGTCTGAGTACTTATTTATTTAATGTTGGAAAATTACAGACTGTGCTGCAAGGAAAGGAAGCTATAACCCACAGAATCCTACAGAATCTACATCAGTACTGAATAGAAAAATAAAAAATGCAACCTACAGTGGATGAACTGCAACAGGCTGTATACTGCAAGCTATACATAATGATATGGCTCTGTGTCCTAGAAGGCAGCCAGCTAGACAGAGATCCAGGCTACAACTAAGCCATCTCTTAGATCAAGAAATTATTGAGAGGTACCACTTAGACAGACATCTGGTACAGGCTGTGTACAACATGAGTACTCCATAGATGTTTGTGCATACATTGCAAGGCAACCCCATACCTCTTGAAACCAAAGTTTCTCTAAGCCTAGGTGTACTGGCATCTGGGACATTCCAATAACATATGGGAGACGCTGCAGGAGTGTCACAGACAGCTGCCAGTCACATTGTCACACAATTCCTGGCAGCAATGTGCACCAAGGTAGATGAGCATATACACTTTCCATCTACACCCATGGAGCAGGGAGCTGCCATGCACCAGTTCTATAACATCACTGACTTCTCCCACATTCTTGATGCATTAGATTGCACCCACATCCCTATTAACACCTCCATACAACCAGAATCAGAAAGATACATAAATAGAAAGGGCTGGCCATCACTGAACTGTCAAGTGGGGTGCACAACAGATGGCAATATAATGACTATCATGGCAACATACCCTGGTAGCATCCACAATGCTGACATATGGAGGAAAATTGGTCTGAGAGAAATACCTGAGGGACTACTACTGAGTAAGTATATAAACACAGTTAGGATGTAAGCTGAATATACTCCTGCCAACATTATGCATGATGACAGCATAAGTGCCACCACCAGCAACAGGTGACTGTGGTTATCCACTTGAGCCATGGCATAGAGAACCTTCCAACCCTACAGAGGAGGCCTACAATACAGAACACATCACAACAAGAAACATCATAGAACATGTGGTTGGTGTAGTGAAAGCCAGGTTCAGATGTCTGGTCACATCTAGGAATGCATTGCAATACACACTTAAAGACAGCACAGATGATTACTGTGTGCACCATGCTACACAATATGCTAACAATCAGACATGGTGGTCTAGCTGCAGCATGTGTCTGTTTCCTACCCCAAGAATCCCATATGTCTGAAGAGGACATTCTACAGCTATCAGAGGAGGAGCAGTAGAGCACAGGGGGCAGAAGAAACAGGCGTGGGTGATAGAGGATGCTGCCACATATCCTGGCTCAGGCAACATGGCATCATCTGATACACATCTTTGAGTTATGACAAGCCACACAGGTCTATTTTCAGCCATCGAATAAATATTACATCGAACAGCTGTACCTTGACCGTTATTCATTGAACTTGACTTTTAACAAACAGGCAAATCTTTGAAATTAAAGTTATCGAATGGCCATAGTTGACCAACATAAAGGAACTGCAACCTACTTGCTTACTTACTTGTAACTTAACTATAACAGAGCCTGTCCTTTCCCCAATTTAGTGTGACCTTGGAGTTGGTATGTATAATTAGTGGGGTGTGCCCCCCACATACGTATTGTCCCATGTTCACCAAATCCTACCTCCTGCTAATTATGTATACCAACTCCAAGGTCAAACTAAATTGGTGAAAAGCAGATTCTGTTATACCTAAGATACCAGTAACTGAGTAGTAGGTCACAGTTCCTTTATGTTAGCCAACTATAGCCATTTGATGACTTTATTTTTGAAGTCATGCCTGTTTGTTAAAAGTAATGTTTCAATGGTAATGTTTGATGTACAGCTTTTCGATGTAATATTTGTTGAATGGCTGAAAATAGACCCAAAGCCACACAAAGAGAAGTACACAGATTAAACATTGATGTTCAGGTGTTGCCCCACAACAGCAGCACAGCTTGCATCTAATGGAAATTACCCAGTAGATGTACACATTAAGCATCAGACATAGCAACATGAGAGTAACATATAACAGCATGACCATATACAAAGAAATCATGAGAGGGACCATCAACTCGGGCCACAAGAGATGCAGGCATGCATACAGACTCATAATGGTGTATGTATTTGTGTGTGGCAGACAACAAGGGACATACTTTTGTGAAGTATCTCCTATCTCTCTGCTAGCAAATGATGAAACCAGTAAAGCAGGTCAGGACATACTACAGAACTGTTAATATCACTAGTAACATAGGAATGTAAAGTAGGGAAAAAGTATCAAGTACTGAATGGAGTCACACAGATAAGTAAAAGTGACAGACTCCTGTGGCATCAGACTTCACAACAACCGCAGACCGATGAAATTATTAGTGGTCTGCACAGCATTCATCGTTGTCACTGGGTCAAACTGACACTACAGGACATAGTGAATCAATTATCTATGTTACTCTAACTCAGTCTAGGGCGCCCATGCTGATGTATCACACCATGATCTGGCTGCTCTAACTCAGTCTAGGGTGCCCATGCTGATGGATCACACCATGATCTGGCTGCTCTAACTCAGTCTAGGGCACCCATGCTGATGGATCACACCATGATCTGGCTGCTCTAACTCAGTCTAGGGCGCCCATGCTGATGGATCACATCATGATCTGGCTGCTCTAACTCAGACTAGGGCGCCCATGCTGATGGATCACACCATGATCTGGCTGCTCTAACTCAGTCTAGGGCACCCATGCTGATGGATCACACCATGATCTGGCTGCTCTAACTCAGTCTAGGGTGCATATGCTGATGGATCACATCATGATCTGGCTGTCCTTTCAATGTATGTAAATACTCAGCACATGTTGCTCTATAGAGGAGACTAAAGGGATGACACCAGCATGTGGAGACACACTGTGTGAAGGAACATGGGTGAAAGTTGACTGTTTTACACCAAGGATACACTTATCTGCCTGAATAACCAGCTGGACTAAAGAACTTTAACTACTATAGCTCGAGAGTTTTTATTATTTGAACCTGTTTTTTAAAACCCACTGTTTCTTGACTACAACCATTTTTTTTTACCAGCAAGCAGAATCCACAGAGAATTACAAGACAGCTTATATTTAAAGAACTCCTCAATGATTTACACGAAGAATATATTTTAAGGTTTGGTAGGTGGTGTTTTAATATTATTTTAATACAATAGGCTTGAATTATTTGTTAAGACCTGCCACCCTTTGAAGCAGGTAATCCTACCTAGCCCAGATCATCTTTTTGAGGGACAGAGACTGTGGCTTTAAGCACCTTCATTAAGCCTGTGCATGTTTGTCACACATAATGATGGCTGGTTGACAATTGGTCAGGGACTGGCAGGATTTCCACAAATAAGTTGTATAATGCATGATATGTCATGCACTGGAGTAACCTGCTTACCTTCTGTGATGGATATAGTGGTTCAC
The DNA here is from genome assembly GCF_019279795.1 of Protopterus annectens. Taxonomy (NCBI): domain Eukaryota; kingdom Metazoa; phylum Chordata; order Ceratodontiformes; family Protopteridae; genus Protopterus; species Protopterus annectens. The sequence goes on from NC_056746.1 coordinate 570,683,426, forward strand.
ACATGGGTCTCTATTGATGCCATCCATAAATACTGATAACATGACATTGGGAATGTGTTGTGTGCATGACTATCCAATCAGTAGACTCACTTATTTATTATGTACCTTATACATAATCTTTATAAGCCATACCATCTCAGAAATAGGTTTAATAACACCTGTAAAGTGTGATGATATACCTTGCTTCCCATATTCAGGGATCATGTTGAAGGCATAGTGCTTAATGTCTGTTACATTCTTTATGTGCACATCAGTTTGTGTTTAATGACAGCTGTGTTTTGCATAGGAATGAGAGAAATGATAGGCAAGTGGTTTCATCGTTATGATTTGGATTCATGCCTTACATTGCATATGGTATTAGATTTGACTATGGGCATACTTATTGTAATGTGTCATACTGAATGTTTTCCATCTGTGCATTGTGTCACAGTGGGTATGTTAAGTAGTCATATAGCTGCAGGAATGCATATTATGTACTTCCTTTCTTGTTATGTGTTTCGCTTTCACAGGGCATGGGACCCATGGCTACTCTCCCATCAGGCACCAGAGATGAGCATATTGTAGACCACTGCCCGATTACTTGATTTTTCATGATGATGATGATGATGCCCATGATGCAGATGATGGTTATGATGAGGAAAGACCTGGACATGGATGTGTCATCATCCCTGCTGCACCCCAGAGGAGACATAGCCCACCAATTCAGGCAGACAATGTTTGGGACCAGATCAGGGAGTTTATGTCTTTCAGACACTGATGGGGGACCTGATGGGGAATTTCTTCCATGATATGGCTCAGCCCACATGAAATTAATTCAGAGAAATATTCTGCAATATCATTTGTAATGTTCAGCCCCATCAAGGTGGGCACCTTAGGTATTGTCTATGTGATGGACTTGTGTATTGCTGCCAGCATGGTGTTTGACACATAAACAATTGTACTGTATAGGCACACTTGTGCATGCATAACAGATTTCTGCTATGCTTATGTGATAAATGTCCAACACATACATACGTACACTTCAGATTTCATGTGACATTTTGCATCATGTTGCATTTGGAGCATGACACATATTACCAAATTAGGCATGCAGTAATCATGTTGATGTCCATGAATTGCTGCACTTGAAGCAAACATTGTTCCATGTAGGCAGGTGTGGTACTCCTTATGTCTGTGTGTATGTGTGTACTCTTATTCATACAGTACAGCATATTGTTGTTATGCCCAATACACTGTGACCCTTTATGTCACAGTTATGAATTTTGCAGTTAACATGCTGCTACTGATGAAAGAGTTCCACTGTACACTGGTGTGGGATTGACAGCAACTCACAGACAACATTTCCTCCCATAGTTCACACCTAATGAAACACGTATGTTTTTGGGGTTGTTGTGTTATCTCTGTTCACCAAGAGGACATGCCATGTCCTTGCCCTGTGCTTTTTATGACATTGTTGTGTCAAGCTGTCACACTGGCATACTGGCTTTGTGCGTGGTATGTATTAGCAGTGATGGTACCATTTTGTATCATCTAAGTGTGGCTGCTATATATGGGCAGTCCTCTAGTTAATGCATAGACAGCCACTGTACCATTCATGTACACTGTGGAATTGTTGCTTTATATAGCAACATTCTAGTATGCCCTCTTTGGCTTCTGTTAACATTCCACATTCATTGCTTATCACATACATGCCCATATCTCAGCAACTGGTGCACATATGTACTGATTTACATACATGTCTCTGCATCTATTCTAATCAATACAGAACATTAATTTAATCCATGTGGATCTACTGTACTGTTGTTCACAGGACTGCCCTTTGCTCAGTCATACCAATGGTCAGTGATATATATCATCACAGGTGTTTATTCCACATTATGTTGTACATTGGCGTGATAGTATGTATGCATATGTGCTACTGATTTTTAACTTGTGTACCTATGCCTCTTGCTCTATGATGAGTGCAAATTACTGTATGTGATTTGTACATGACCATGTTTAGTTCCATCAGCAATGCAGTCTGCCTATGTGGCATACATTTACCATTTGCTTCAATGTAGCTTGGGTGGACTTTAACACCACCTTCTGTGGTGTTACACATGCAGATGCAATGTGTCTCCTTACATAGTGTTGTCCTGCTTTATTGCTTCCCTACTTTGCTATGCTGGCATGTCCCCCTTTGTAGGCTTGGCATATATCTTGCACATATGCATGGTATACATTAACCTTCCTTTGCATTATCATCCATTATCATATAGTTGTATTGTTAAAATGCCACTGTGTGCCAACCCTTTGTCCATTATACACATGTGAGACACATAGACATGAGTTTCTGGCTATTGTGTGCACTACATCATTGTTCCTGTTATACTTGTGTGTTACTTATTATCCAAAGTAATTTGGCATACTTCATGTGCACAACCTGACATTCCTTGTGTAGCATTAATCATGACTGCCCTAACATTTATTATTCTGTGTCATTGGTGTGTGAATGTGTATTGACATTGTTTTCTGACAGGTTCCTGTTAGGCCAATGTAAGTTACACATATATGTTGCCTCTGACATGGCGTATGTGTGTGACATATGCATTGCATTGCATTACGCATCTGTTTCGGTTGTGTATACCTTCTTGTGCAAGGAGCAGCCAGTTTGTTGTTTTACTACAATACTGCTGTTTGGCACTGTGCTTTGTTGTTTGCCTTTCACATGCATGGTCAGTGGTTGTATTCTGTCCTCCCCTGGTCTTCTTCAGCATTTTATGGGCTGCATTTGCTCATCTGTGCTGTTGTTTGGCTTACACTTGCACTGCTGTCAGACTGCTTGGATCTCGGATATAATATCCAATGTGTACTGTGATCCCTTTTTCTTCCCCCACACCACACAACTGACATCAGTCATATACATTAAAGTATGACTTTCACCCAGTTTGCAACCTGTCATAACATCATAGTGCTTGGTACTTGTGTATTTCTGCATTTCACCATGGCTGTTATGCGTTAGTACATCAATTCATCTGTGATGCAATAAGCTTTTGTCATTTGCCATATTAAAAATGGGCAACAAGTAATAACAAATATATAACCACCAGTCAAGTTATAAACTTTAAATGTTAATGATGTTGTAGTCATAGCTGCAGCTAGTCAGAACCATGCTGTGAACTGTCTGGCTGTCCCACTGACTGGATGCATTAACTTTGTAACCTTTATGTCAGGTAAGGTGCTACCTTTTCCATGAAAGAATGAATATATCTAATGATATGTCAATTACAAATAGCATGCCAAGAGCAAACATTTCCCTTGATATTAGCATAGTCACCCAAAAAGACTCATATCTCTAAATGTTTGTAATAACATTCCCAAGATCAGGTTAAGAGCTCTGAGGCTATGGTGCCTTCCTTTCCTGAATAGATTCACCACTTCTTCCTCTAGCTTCACACAATGAGGTCAAGTCTCTTTTCAACAAAGATTCACATGTGTGTTAACTCTCCCACCACAGGCTGAGCTTGTGTAGTTTTTCAACCTACAACATTTGAACAGTTTCAGTATTTTTGAATATTGACAATGAACCTGTCTTCATATGATGGCTTATTATTTCTAGTGCTATAATAACAATCTATGACTTACCCCGGGATTCATGAAGCTTGTGCCAGGCGCATGCGTAGCGTAGGCAGAATAATGCCAAATATGGCCATCGAGTGATTCAGGTATGCTCCAATACCACGTGCACTACCGGCGTACGCCAGAACTGCGCAGCCCTTGGCATAGGTATACTAATCACCCCATGTGCAGTGTCGCACCATGCAAATGAAGGAAGATAGTGATTCATGAAGTGGTGCAGGTGTAGCGTAAGCCCACGGAAATGTAAACCAAAAAACACGGTTTACATTTTCCCAAACAGAACATCGGAGCTATGGAAGCAGACCAGAATCATGTATTACAAAGTTAACATATGCCAATGGCGAAATACACAGCCAATGGCATAGGAAAATATGCACAACACCTAAAAAACAACATTTAATGTCATGTCCACAGTAACGCACAGTACACCCACAGGGCATGTGTGCGCAAACCGGAACATAAAGAAATTATATAAAAATGTCATAAAATCGCAATGTAATACAAATAAGGTTTACACCATAATACACAATGGTAGGCATGGAACACCACAACCAAGGTGCAAGGGTTGCTAAGGGCCTGCGACAGTGTTCAGCGCGGTAACTATGAATTAGTAGTCAATGCCATGCAAATGAGGCAGATAATACTGAATCACAAATGTCCCGCTGGATGAAGGTTGTACCATACGGCGCTATAACACTGAGGAGTGGCTCAGAGGAGATGCATGACAGCAGCAGAGGGGTGTGCCACCGTAGCAGTAAGCACATTGGAGCAATGCAAATCTGGCCTGGCCGTTGCAAAGCAAAGCTGCAGGACAGGGGTGGGGAGGAAGGTATAGAATCGTTTAGCTGAGAGCACACATGGTGCCCAAAAGCGCATGTGTACGGGAATGAAAACGTGCCTGAAACCCAGTAAGCGGATGCACGTGCTGCGAACAATAGCACAAACAGGAAGGTCTGGGGAAGAAAAGAAGGAAATGCAGAAGTAAGGTAATTGGAGTACTAATGAGCAATCAACACCAGCCAACTCACGGCGGCCAATCGACGGCAGCTGACAAGTAACCTACAAAACAGGATAGGGGAGGCATTGGAATGCAAAGAAAGGAGGGGAGGCACTGGATTGCAAAGATAGGAGATCTGTCATAGCAGAGCAAAGCAAACTGACAGTAGACCAGCAATAGCACATAGTACGCAAGATACGCCAGGTCTAGGAAAGTACAAATGAAAGCAGGCTGCAGGATGCATGCCAGAAAATGGTAGGTGAAACGTGCAGAAATTTATAGGGAAGGTCAAGATGTAATCCACGTCAGCCATATGTAATTCAACACCAAAGGCACCACAATAGTAGTTCCGGTAGTAAAACACATAAGATACCCTGTAGCTACGATCATACATACACACCCTATGACATCATCGGTGTTCACAGCACAATAGTATAAAGTGTGAAAGCACCCTACACACACCTGTGTATTCCCAAACACTGCACCATAGGTGTAAACACACAGGGAACTTTTAAAATGTACATGTTGGGAGCTGCCATAGCTGTGATTCATCAGCATGTGTTAGAGACTGATGGTGTTGTGGAGGATGATGCCGACAACCACCGCAGGCCCCGGAGGAGGAGAAGAGTGTTCAGACCAAGGGTAACCTACCAGGGGCTACATGATCTGGAGATAGTAGAGCATTACAGGGTGGACAGGGACATCCTACAGCAAATAGTGGAGCTGTGCCGGCCACGCCTGAGAACCAGAAACAACAGAGGGGAACCCATCCCAGTGGACACGAAGGTATGTGTAAGCTTGCAAATACTAGCCACAGGTACCTTTCAAAGGCTGACTGGAGATATAATGGAGATCTCACAGGCATCAGCATCCAGGGTACTACACCAGTTCCTGGATGCCATGTTATCACATGCCAATGAGCATATATACTTCCCCCGAACACAGGAGGAGTTGGCCAGCAATATGCATCACTTCCACTGTGTGGCACACTACCCGGAGGTACTGGGTGCAATAGACTGCATGCACATACAAATCAAGTCACCACCCGGTGAGCATGGTAGGCGCTACATAAACTGCAAGGGATTCCACTCCATCAACTGCCAGGTCGTGTGCAATGCCCAGGGCATTGTCATGGATGTGTGTGCTGGCAGCCCTGGAAGCTACCATGACTCCCATATCTGGCATGCCTCACAGCTGTATCAGGTATTTGTCAGGGGGGACATCCCACATGGCCACCTTGTGGGGGATGCTGGCTATGCACTGGAGCCATGGATGATGACTCCCATCAGAAATGCACACACACCCATGCAAGAACGCCATAATGAGGCACACGCACAAACCAGAATCATCATAGAGCATGTGTTCGGGATGCTGAAATCATGGTTCCGGTGCTTGGACACATCTGGTGGAGCCTTGCAGTACTCTCCAGGCACATGTGCCCACATCATCATAGTATGTGCCATGCTACATAATATGATCCTGCGGAAACAGCTGCAGCAGGGACAAAATGGTGAAGGCCCTCATAGCCCACCACAATTGCCAAGGCCATCACAGGCACAGAGGGATTCAGAACATGAACACACTGTGCCAGCCCCAGTAGGCAGACAGAGGCATGCCCAATATGCCTATGCCTTGGCAAAGAGGGAACGTATAGCACATACTCTGACAGTGTAGGCCCCTATGGACTGACACACCACTCCACCTGCGCACACAGTAAAATGGATAGCACACAAACACGACCACCTGTAAATTGCAATGTATATGTGGCCTACTGTGTGAATCCTACATAGGCAGCCCTCAAACATTGTACACACAACAGCTATTGGAACACGGAATGTCAACACCTGAACAGTACATGCGCCTATCAGCATATGGTGGTGCTGTGTGTATAGGTTCCCAGGTATATCGGTAGGTACACGGACGATTGTCAGAGGCCATACACCAAACGGGGCAAACAGTGTCCGCTATCACCACAACATTGAGTAACCAACTGTCGCTTAGTGGAGCAGAGGCAATTGTGGGAGCACATGTGTGTAAGCACTGTTCTGCACACACTCAGCACGGAGACCCTGCTGCATTAATGAGGGGCTCCACATAATATAATCATGGATGTTGTGTCAAGGCATAGGGTGCACCCATGACAGGTATTCATCACCCCAGCATGCTCCACCTACGGTCGTTTGAAGGTGTAGCACAGTATCGTGTGTGGCTCACTGTGATATACATACCCAATGCCGGAGCACATCCAGTAAACATCACATGGACATACCATTAACTGGACTCAGCAATATGTAAACTAACTGAGTTACCCATGCGAGTGCAGTATGGAGTAACAACCATAGTATACTCCACATACAAAACGACATAACACATGTACAAATCCCAGATGGCCATGTGTTAAATGCAGTGACCGTCATGCATGTTCCCAGTCCCACATCCTGCAAGGGATGTAACGTAATCCTGAAGGCACGAGTAATGCATGTCGGATGCAGGTCATCAGATCATATGTGTAGCACACGTTAGCAGGAATATGCATTGCCCACTGCTGGTAAGCGACGTTTAAATATGACTATATGGATATGCGCAAAACAGGGATAAGCTTCACCGAATATCGGGCAGATCACGGTCAATGATGTCCAGAACAGGTGAAACCAGCATTAATCACCCTGTGCTAATAGCACCTGCTCTGAAGGGTAAAACGACCACTGCCAGGACTAGAACACGCAATCATGTATAGAATCACCTAACACTATTGCTAGCCAAGATGTACCTATGGTAGGGTTGCCACCTCTTCAAATGACCAATGTGGGACATATGTCAGATGTCTGCAGGCCGACACATACACCCGGCCAGTATGAAATTGAGAACTTCACTGTTTTGCCTAGATAAAAGTTCATCCTTGTAATGTTTACTTACTTATTCTGTTTCTAGAACATATAGGTGGTTCAGATACAGAATAACTGTTTCATGCAACTATTACATAAACTATAGGAAATAAGTATGTTCCAAAATCTCAGGACATTTGCCATGTTTACAAATATTATGCAGGACACAACTGTCCAAAGAGGGACTTTCCCTCGCAGAGTGGGACAGCTGGTAACCCTAACCTATGGCAGGTGTGTAATGTGACAGATACAGACACAAACGTGCGGAGTCCAGGAAACAGTATACACCAACAAGTACACAATGAAAGGTGTAGCTTGCCTGTCACTTTCCCTGTTTTATATATATATATATATATATATATATATATATATATATATATATATATATATATATATATATATATATATATATATATATATAATACAGATAGAAAGGGCGATAGAGTGATATATGTTGATATATACAGATTCAGCGATATCTGCAAATATATATAGATAGGTCAACGACATTCATAACACCTCAGAGGCACAAATAAATAGGATACCGCCAACTATGGAATGTGTAACATACCGACATGCATAACCACGAGGCTGAAAGACTGAAAGAACACAGTACCGGAACAGTACAACCGCGAGTAATAGTATGATGATATGAAGGGACATTTAGTTACCGCTGCCGGTGTTCTGGTCCACATAGGTACTGTGTTCAACTGTGTTTGTGAGTGCCATAGTCTGTGTATGTGCTTGTTGAAGGTGCTGTGTGCGTCCCCGTGTGACTGTAATGTGTGTGTGTGTGTCCGCATCATGTGTCTGTTAGTGCCAACTCGGAGGTAGATCATTACGGTAGGTGTGGGTATAGCTAGCCATAGGCATACGGTTACCACCTGTCCCACATTAGGAGGGACAGCCCCTCCCTGGGCAGGTGTGTCCTGACATAAATCATTACAAAGGGCAAATGTCCGGGATTGTAGGACATTAATATGTCCCATATATAATGTAATAGTTGCATTAAATAGTTATGCATGTATGTAAGAAACGTAAATGTTACATGCAATATGATAAGTAGCCAAAGTCCCACAATAGGTATGTATTGAGGATAAAAGTATGTGCTAACCTGTGTACTGACCGTGGCTATGTGTTGGCCTGTAAACACCGCTGTGCATCCCACAAGTGTCCAACAATGGCCATATGAAAAGGTGGCAACCCATGGCAAAGAGGTTGTGTTACCAACACAACCGTAATGACTGCAAATATCTGGGACAGAAATACACAGGATAGCTGTCATTTAGACATATCCCTTTACATATCGCTGCAATTCTGGAGGTATGGAAGTAGCAACCTCACCTGCATACTATATAGAATCCAATTAACAATGGCCCAATGTACAATCCCATAACATAAGTCTACTAACTGATAGCTCTTTAATTAGGGACGGGGCCCACACACATATATCTGGAATATGTAGAAATGCAAGCCTCACAAACCTGTATATGCTACGTACACCCACCGACATCCCCCACACTAGAAACCATAGCAATACAGACTGTAATAACAGCACAAACATCCAGTCAGTCAATTACATCTGCAGAACCATCAACATACCTTGTGAGAGACACAATTAAAGGCACCATGCAAAATTGCAGCCATTATATAATGGAACAAACGGCGATGTTACAGGTTTTGTTTGCAATAGTCCGTTATCAGACGTTGGGATGACAGGTACACCCACATGTTGAGCCACATACTCTAGCAGTCACACACAAGCCACAGGGGACATGAATCCAAAGTATAATTGTCTGCATGCATAGCAGTTGAAATTACACGTAACAAAACACAATACAGGCCATCTCCCCGAAGGTAGGGCAAATGGGCAACGCCCAAGTGGAGAATTCAATTATACCCCACTGTTGCCATGTAATTGGTGAATGGAGTAGCTGCACAGCTGATATGCAAGTAATTAGTCACTCAGGAATACCAATTGGTGGGAGGAAACCACATGTAACAGGTATCGATGTATATAAGGATGACTTGCCAGACATTCAAATCGTATGCTCATACAAAATACCTGTTTAAGCAGTGTTAGAGAGATAGAGATGAAAGTCCATAACGATAACAAGGTATGTAGAACACTCGGTATGTACGTTTATGTATAGCATGTTTTTTATTAATTATTTACTGTATGTATAGCCTGGTTTGCATTAATTAAAAGTGTTCGCAATGCATAAAGTAGGAAAAGGTATTTATGTAGTGATGTCTTGCTGAGCATACTAACGCATGTAGAAACTGTGCTTCCAGCAGTGGGCCACAAGGTACACATCACAGACACCACAAGGGATGCTACATGAGGGCTTTAAACAGAACAATTCCATACAACCATGCCCGTCAGTGGTAGGGTATGTCCAACAAGTACGTGCCATAGCAGGGGATAGTATATGTTGCTATACTGTCACAGTAGGCATGTGTATGGGCATATAATGACAATGACGTGTCTAAGGTGGTCCCGCTGTGCAAGTATGCTTTGCATTATGGGATACTATGTGAAATATGTGTAATGTATAGTATTGTAGGTAGATATGTCAGATATTCTACACAGCATAACAGGCATATCATGCATACCAAAGGTATCGTAGG
>NC_056746.1:570694056-570719056 GCF_019279795.1 Protopterus annectens
TGAGATTTTAGGACAAAATAATTTTCTATATTTTATGTAATAGTTGCATTAAACAGTTATTCTATATCTGAAACACCTAAATGTTATAAGAAACAGAATAAGGAACCAAAATGCTACAAGAATAAACTTTTATTCAGGCAAAACACTGAAGTTCTGTCCTTTGTACTGGCCATGGGTATGTTTTGCCCTGCAAAATCTGATGTTTGTAGCACTAATGTCACACTTTGGGCATTTGGAAAGGTGGCAACCCTATAATTACATCATTTTCATAGCTTACACATACAAATGGGGTAAGTTGCAAATCCCAACATTGTCCGTGCAATGTTCGTGTTACGGGTGGTCTTGTATGCCCCCTGCAGGTGTTTGCTGAATAGCCTGGCAGTCATCTTTCCTTGCTGTACTCTCACTCAATCCATACACGCCGGAGGCTTCGTGTATCATGGCCTAGGCTTTGCTGTGTGCTATGTCTATTTGTGGTGTATGCATGGCTGTGGGTATGTCCCACTGTCATCATTGGTAATGGTGTCACCCTATAGGTACTTCCTGTAGACTGCTGTGTCATTTGACATATCAGCACATACCTGCGGATGAACATCCTACTGCAGCGCTTTTCATACCTTCTGAGTTATCTTGCAGTCGATAATGCTGTTTCCTCAGACATGTATCTGTTTCTGATCATACCTATCAACCTCCTAGTGCAAAACATCTGTACAAAGCCTAACATGATGGGGGAGCAGATAGGGGCAGATTCTACATATTGCTCTTACAAACGTAGATAGTTGACAGTATTATAGGTTTTGCATTAGTATGACCTTTCTGAGGGATTTGGGGTCTTAAACACATATGTTTATCATTATTTAATGACGTCAGTTCTCAGGTATTTGGCAGACAGGTACAGATTGTAAGAGGAACACACCACACATATGAGGCATACATCTGCACATTCTTACATTTACGCCAGTACACACAATACATGGTGCCATCACAGGCCAGTTACCATTACATTCCTATTGCAGGACAAACCCACCCACTGGGTTATATTCCTCACACAGGCCAACAGGTGCTTATCCACACTACATATTCCATCATGTACCTTATGTGTACGCTGGTATTTGCGCTTTCCATCAGTGGCAGAGCTCACGTACGAGTATGGGGGACTGGACACTGTATCAGTGACACTGCATGACACCCTGAGGGACACATGTCATTTGAGTCTATTAACCTTCCACATTGACTTTCAGGACACTGTATCAGTGACACTGCATGACACCCTGTGGGACACATGTCGTTTGAGTCTATTAACCTTCCACATTGACTTTCACAGGCCATACATTGTAATTCACATTTGTGGACAAACATACTTATGACTTGTACATGTTTTGTCATTTGTCCTGACGTCTTTCTTCTCACCTGTCCACCTAGTATCACTAGTTCTGTACATTTCATTAGGACGGGTTACCTTCATACCTCTCACCTGTACACATTATGGGTATATGCCCTGGGGTTTGACCTATGATTCTGTTACATTTGTCATGATAATGTGCCTTTCTGATAGATTGCTGGCAAGCCATGAAGGACTATGCGGTTAGGTAATCATGACTGACATTTCTATTTCATGATTACTAATTCTCATAACATTCATATTTCCGACTACGCAATTATTCTATCAATGGTCTTAGTCCAGCTGTCTTATTCTGACATTCTGGCAGGTATGGTTACCATCTTGGTCATATGCGTGTCCATACTTGATAATTGCCTACATGACACTGATATAGGTCCCTACGTCTTCCCTCAATGGTTTACACAATATCCAGTGGATGGGTTGCACCTTTTTGGTGAATATAGGCATGTGCTATACCTACATAGGTATATTGATCACTCCCATGGGCATACCTAATAGATCTGTGCCAACCAACACCTTGGTCCAATTCTCCATACCCATGATTCCCATACCTGAAACACCTCCACAGTACCCATTCGACATGTTTAATGTGAGCGATAATAACGTGTGAGGACACTTCCGATCACTCCCCACTCTGCGTATATCAGCTTGTACGTCTTACATTCAATCGACCCATGTGTTATTACCCTTGCACCTGCTACTGTTGCATGTACAACTATATCGTAGTTGCAGCTGTGACATCTTTAGCATCAATGACGGTTCGCACTTCGTACGGATCAATTTTTGGGATCCTGCAAAGGACACCTAAATTCATGTTTAGCGTGTAGAACTTGCAGGCTCTGTCACACTGGTAGTTTCCGGGAAATGGTATGGAAACCATCGGTGTATTCTCCTTTCATGCATGTCTGTCTGTCTATCCATATTAGCTATACCGTGACCTATTTATTTACATGTGTTATATGTACAGGGACATATGTTTGTTGTGTATATATCTATTAATGTATCATGTGTGTATATATATATATATATATATCTGTACATATATACATATGTCTGTACATTCCTCATCTCGTAATTTGCTTTGGATTATGTCTGTGGATTTATGTGTATACATATATATATATATATATATATATATATATATATATATATATATATATATCTCCATATCATACCTTTCAACTGTACTGATTTCTGCTGCATGTACAGCTTTTTGCCTCTTATCTTTGCTCCATTTTTCATAACCTTGTGTCTATCTGGCAAGTTAGTGGCATATCATTAAAGACTGACGTTGGTAAATAATGACAAACATTTCAGGTTACGACTTCATACCCTTCAGAGAATCCATGCTAGTGACACACCTGTTATTCTATCCACTTTCTATGTTTGTTAGGCAATATCTGGGGATTGTCCCTATTTCTGGTCTGTTTTTCATAACTTTGTGTCTATCTGGCAAGTTAGTGGCATATCATTAAAGACTGACGTTGGTAAATAATGACAAATATTTCAGGTTATGACTTCATACCCTTCAGAGAATCCATGCTAGTGACACACCTGTCATTCTATCCACTTTCCATGTTTGTTAGGCAATATCTGGGGATTGTCCCTATTTGTACCAGTTGTTGTCATGGCTTTGTCCGGTTTCGTACTTTACGGGTTTAACAGGTATGAGCCATGTACATAGAACGTGTGGAAAACACCATTCATTTTCTATTCTGTGAGCGGATTACGTATGCTCAGGCACACTTGCATATCCTTATTGTGGGCTACATATGTTTCATAGATAATTGTGCTTCCGTGAACTTTCATAATTCTGACCGTAACAGTTACATATCTGTATTCCAGTTTACGGACTACTGCGAAACACACGTTCACCTTTACATATTTAAATGTGTGTACTGCACAAATGCTTTCATTACACTTTCAAGTTATATGTGCAGTGGTCGTAGGTCAACCGGGACTGCATTCACGTTGGCCGGTACCAGAACCACTATTCTATTGGTGTTCTCCCTCATTGATATGCATGCCCATAGTACTTAGCTACATCAACATATGCCTCACCGCTTCACCTACGACACAGGCATCCATTCTCCTGCTGGGAAAAAGGCGGTACTACATATTACACATTCCCTATTGCCTACTACTGTGGACTCCGGCTGCATTGTTAATCACTCCGAGGATATGCAGAACACCAAGGCATATAGTCCAGCCACATACAGGTCTTTGATTGTCAGGGTGTGCATGTAGTGATCTGGGTTTAGGCTTGTCCACCTGGTGAATGGAACTTCCCTGGCCGAGGTCAAATGTCAGGCGAAGCATATGGACAGGGATTATCTCCCTATTTTGAAGTTTTACCTGTGTTTATAGACACAGGTGTTTGGGCACCTGTCAGCCGCTTATTCTTTTGGCATTACATATTATGGGTGGGGTTGTTACAGTCCATACTCCACGGTGAGGGGTGTTCCCATTCACATTTGACTATTACATGTATACAGTCATACGGGGATTATTATTTTTGGACATGAAGTGACTACAGGTATGCAGTTGTACATTACACAAGTGTGAAGGGCTGTTCCTGTAAATATGTACAGACCATACCTCTCAACCTCTTAGAACACCGAACCTGCGCAAAAACCTACATGATGGGGGGACAATTAGGGACACATTTTAACAATTGCTCTTACAAGCTTAGAACATTGATAGAATGCTAGGATTTGCATTAGCATGACTTTTCTGCAGGTTGAGGAGTCTTATACTCAGGATATTTCTCATTATTTAGTGACGTCAATCCTCAGCTATTTACCACACTGGTGCAGATTGTTGGAGGCACACACCAACACTATGGGGCGAACCTGTGGTCATTCTTAGGGTTGCCACCTTTTCGACTGCCCAAAGTGGGACATGTTCTGTAGAGATGTCAGATTTTCCAGGACAAAACATACCTACAGCCGTGCATAGTACTGAACTTTAACCTTTTTTGTACATATAATAGCTTATTCTAGTAACATTTGAATTGCTTATGCTACTTCACATAACATATTGAGGAGTCATATATAAAATAACCGTTTTATGCGACTATTGAAGTAAATTAGGGAATAAACTCTCAGGACATTTGCTATGTCTTGATTTTTTTCACAGGACACAACTGCCTACAGAGGGATTGTTACTCGCAAAGTGGGACAGGTGGTGAATATCCAGACAGTTGAGTGGTATGGCACGGACCTCTGTAATACGCTGTTGTGTTCTGGCACAGCAGTAGCTCAGCATTAAAGACTGCAGTCGGAACGTGCTGACAGACAGTTGGGTTTCATACTTCATACTCCAGACATTAATGCCAATGTGCAAACTGTTATTCTATCAAATTCTATCTTTCTAAGAGATATGTTTACAGATTGTCCCTGATTTTGAACTTTGTCTCACTTATATTCACAGCTCTGTCCAGATATCTTGCTCACACAGGTTGACAGGTATGGTCAGTCACGACTGCACACAGTCAATGTCCCTCACACTTGATCAGGGTTGACCTGTTTACATAGTGTCTTCCTCGCCCTCATGCCGTTTTCCACTTTGCAAATGTGTGCATTATATTCTCCCTCCTATTCGTGTCTGGACACATGCATCACGGGAAGGTATTTTATCCTGGGTGGTAGGTTATGCATGCCCACTTAGGGCTGGACAGTGTCATGGACCTCCACTGCATGTTCTGACTTGTGTCCAGATATCTACTGGATTGGACATCATGTCGTCATACCCATTCTACTATTTACACAAGTTGGTCATCCAGTGAGGGATATCCCAAAAATTGGTCAAGACCAAAACAAGTTAGATATCGAAGATTTTTGTGGCTTCACGAAAACGTGCAGGGGGTTTTACCTGCAGGGGATACATGGTTTGCAATCCTGACACTGCCTAGGGTGACAATACCTACTACATATGCGTAGGGGTCACTGTGTGTAGCTGTTTCTGCAACAAACCAGTGGACCAAGTATGGCTGGATTTGGTGGACGTTCTGGTATGGTGGCAGGTTGTGTGTTGTGGAGGGTATGATGGGTAGGCTATTAAGCATCCAGGTGTGTTGCATTTGTTATGGCCAGTTCTATCAGGACCCATTTGTGGGTATGTGACGGTGCCGTATCTATACATTTGTCTCGCATATTTCCATATTCATATGTTTGTGGGATTGTGTTCTACACTATGGCCTGTCTGCTTGTCTTGCGTCTGTTTCTACATGAGGTTGTGTTTCTTTCCACTTCACTCGCTGCCCCCTCATACACCTCCGGTTCACCTTTTCTGCATACAACACAAGTATCGCCTTTGAGGAATTTACCATTAAACACACACCCCTCACACGCGAATTACTCACACTCCATAGAGGACTGCTTTGGTTGTTGGCCAATGACACGGCCACAGTTACACATTGACTACCCTACATGTGTTGGGTACCTTTACGTTTGTGTGGACTACCCTGCCATGTTTGCTTTCCACATGCTATACCTCATGCACATGGGTACACGCCCTTACTTCACTTTCATTACTTGGTTGGTGTATCCGGGTACTACCCGTTCGACTGTGTCACATACACGTTCGGATTATACAGCTGCCTTCCTTATTTTGCCAGCCTGTTCTACTCATCAGTAGGATGGCACCTTTTCCTATGTCCAAGCTATTCCTTACACATGTCCGACTGTTATGGACATTGCCTCCCCATAGTCAACGGTTGTGTTTCCACCTTTTCAATTGGCCACAGTGTGACATAGGGTTACCAACTGTCCCACTTTGCGAGGGACAGTCCCTCTTTGGGCAGTTGTGTCCTAACATGTAATTGTCAACATGGCAAATGTCCTGAGATTTTAGGACAAACATATTTCTTATATTTTATGTGATAGTTGCATTAAACAGTTAATTCTGTATCTGAAATACCTGACTGTTATGAGAAACAGAATAAGCAACTAAAATGCTACAGGAATACGCTTTTCTGTAGGCAATACAGTTATGTTCTGTCCTTTGTACTGGCCGTGGGTATGTGTCGGCCTGTAAAGTCTGATGTCTGTACCAAACATGTCCTACTTTGGCCATTTGTAAGGGTGGCAACGCTACTGTGACAGTTGCGGTGAACACAGCATATTTTACAGGCTGACACATACCCACGGTCAGTTTGGTAGATAGAACTTACAATTCTTGCCTATATCTAAGCTTATTCTTGTAGCATTTCGGTATCCTATTCTGTTCGTTATGACATTTATGTATTATACATCCAGTGACCTATGTTTAATGCAACTATTGCATGACGTCTACGGAGGAATTATGTCCTATATTCTCTGGACATTTGCCAGTTTTACATGTTTATGTCAGGACACATCTGCCCACAGAGGGACTGTCGCTCGCAAAGTGGGACAGGTGGTAATCTTGGTCGACGGTACGGATCATACTGTTCCTTTCGGCCTACATGTGTCCATGTTGTTATGGCTCGTTTATATGCTCCTTCTGTTTCGTTTACATGCGTATGCTATTTCCTATCACATTTGGTATGTGAAATACGGACATACCTTTTGTATGTGACTATTACATGGCTTGTGGGATATGATTCAGACATACGGTCACTACCTATATCTACGAAAAAGAAAAGCAAACCTACTTTTCCTCAGTCCAGATAAAAACAAGCGCAGTATGTGCTGCGACTTATAGACAAAAGCTGGTTGATGTAAAGTGTAAATCCAGGAGACTGCACGCCCAAAAGAAGGTGTTTAACGCTTTATTGAACAAAACACGTTTTCGCGGTGCACCAGGTCACCGCTTCATCAGAACGAAATTCAAACAAGACAAAGTTTACCGCCATAAGAGTTTTTAAGCCAACGTAATTTACGTGGCAATTTAGTTAAAAACTGTTTAAGGGAACCAAAACCCCTTTTAGTACAATGCTTACGTGCAGTAAATAGATACAAATTCAACCACAAAGTGCATGGAAAATGTTGTTCAAGGGCTGGTACTTAAAATAAGAATAAAAATGTTAATATATAAATTCATGACATAGTTAAAAACATTTTTTTAAAATACTTACAAAGTTTAACATAAGAAATGTTGAATTGAATAAATAATTTCTTAACGTAGTTAAGAAGTACTTTAAAATAGTATAAGAGATACAAAGCAAAGTGTTGTCAAAATATCGAGTGTGGTACAGACTTATTCATTTAATGTAAGGAGCTAGCATACATCAAACCTGTCATTAAAGTTTGTGTAAATGGCAGGGATAAGACAGTCCTAAATTCAATTATACAAAATGCATACTACACACTAACTAGTACTAAGTGCCTACAAATAAACTGTCAGGTAAATGGTAACTATAAAAGTAGTGCTTATAAGAAGCCAGCAAGGAACAAGATACCAAGTCATCTTGCCTTCTTAATCAATCATCTAGGTGACAGCTTGTGTCATCTAAACTAGAAGTTAAATACATCCACTAAAAAGTGATAACAAATCCTTATGTTACAAACAGTAAACTGATGTTTGTTAGGGAGTCTGTAAAATGACAAGGTGGTATAATAAGCACATGCTTGTAAAACTGTAGTATAACAGTGTGTTTTAAAAGTGTATGTGTGTATGTATTTATACGGGTTTGGGAAACTTTAGTTTAAAGAACTATATTATAGAAGCTACAATTTAGAGTACTTGTATCCAAAGTACTCGAAGGAACTCGAAAAACTTGTGACAGAAGGTACTCAGAAGGGACAAGGCAAGGGTGTGTTATCTCAAATAACTCTTCAGTTTAAGAATGCAGGAAATGTTACAGTATTCATTAAGACCTGGAATACTAAAGGAGTTCAATAGTAACTGCCATTCTAATTCACGTGTCTCAAGGAGAAGGTTAACTGGGCCACCTCTAACAGTCAATGGTACTTCGTCAATGGCCAAAAAACAAAACGTGTGTCCTGCATGTTTTACACAATGTCTTGCTAGTGCGTTACCTTCATTTTTAGTTCTTATAGCATACAAGTGCTCATATATCCTATCCCGGAGTCTTCGATCTGTTTTTCCCACGTAGAAAGCATCACAGCAGTTACATAGGGCCAGGTACACGATAGATTTTGAAATGCAATTAAGTCTTTGGTTAATATAGTGTTTCCTGTTTCTTACCACAAAAAAATTGCAGGTTTTTACATGTTGACAATATCTACAGGTCCCACAAGAAAAAGAGCCTTTAGACTTAGTAGTGTTGTCTGCCCTATTGTTGTTTTCAAGTATTGATTTTAAATTGTGCCCTCGTTTGTATACAAATCTTGGAGTAGAGCCTAGTTTTTCATAAAGTGACTCATTATTCAAAATAAAATGCCAGTTTTTTACTAGTATATGTTGAATGTCAGCAGAATCGCTGCTAAATGTAGAGATAAAACTAATGTTAAAAATTGAAGACCTATTGTTGGCTCTGGAGTGATTCCCAGGAAGAAGGGAAGAAACACTATCATCTAAAGGGAGTGATCTGTCTTCTTCGACTGGTGCTAGCTTATTAAGTAATGGAGGGTACCAACCATTAGAACGCTTGTGGTTGATCTCTTCCAGAAGGTCTAAAAATAAGTTCGTAGGGTACTCTCTACTTAAAAACATACCTTTTAGTTTATTGCATTCCTCTATAAAAGCACTTTCCCTACTGCACATTCTAGCAGCCCTAATTAGTTGGCCCTTAATAATGGCCCTCTTCTGCTTATAGGGGTGTAAGCTGTCAAAATGCAAAAAAGAATTGCAGTAGGTTGGTTTTCTGTAGATAGTAGAGGAGTATTCTGAGTTAGATACGTCTTTGTACAATTTTACATCTAAGTAATCTATCTCAGAAGCTGAAAAATTAAAAGTGAAACTAAGAAAAGAAGTGGATTCATTTAACAAGTCCATCAGTGAAATTGCGTCATCTAAATCACCCTTAAACAAGATAAATAGGTCATCAAGGTATCTAGTGTAAAAATTGATTTTACTCATTACGTTAATATTAGAGAAGATAACAGTCTTCTCCCAATATGCCATAAAAAGGTTAGCGACAGAAGCACCACACGGTGAACCCATCGCTATACCTTGTTTTTGCAAATAAATCTTATTATTAAAGGTGAAAAAGTTGGAGGTTAAAATGATGTCTAGAAGTTCTGAAACTAGGTTGATTTCTTTTTCAGTGGCCTTTAGGTCCCTAAGCATGTACGAAATCCATTCCACCGCTTCAAGGTGTGGGATGGAAGTGTACAGGTCAACCACATCGACTGTAAGAAAGTTCAAGGAGATATCAAAGTTGATGGTACTAATGTTTTGAAGGAATGTCCAAGAATCTTTACAAATGCATGGAAGTAGTTTCAAGTATTTTGACAAAATTGTTTCCACAAGCTGTGCACAGGGATAAGTTATTGATAGGCGACTGCCTATAAGTGCTCGCATAGGTGGATTGTTAATGTTCTTGTGGATTTTCGGGATACCGAAAATCACAGGGTTCTTTGACATATTGATGTCAATGTAATTATAAGTTTCCAAGTCTATTTTACCACTGATAAACATGTCCCTAAAATACCCTCTTATCCTCATCTTAGATTAATTCATTTCATTCACTGAGGACAAAGTATAAGCTGGGCTATTTAAAACTTTCTCCATTTTCTCAGTGTATGTATGGTTATCGAAAATGACCAAACCACCACCTTTATCGGGTTTGATCACTCTTGTTGCAGATGAACGGAGATGTTTAAGACTATCAGATTGTTCTCTTGAGATGTTATAATTAACATTTTTCTTCTGTCCTGTATGTGCTTGGTGAAGGTACCTGATGTCTACCTCACATGCATTCTCAAACAGGGACAGCCCAGTGTGAAGTGGAGGGTTAAAAGTGCTAGCTAGTTTAAGTTTTGATTCATTAGGAACTTCATTGTTGTCAAAAAATGTTCTTAAATTCAGTTTCCTGACAAAACATTTTAAATCAATTAGGGTCTACCTATATCTACATTTCTCCTCATGTATTTTGTTATGGACACATCTGCACAGCTATGTTCCCTCCCTCAAATTATGGGTCGGCTGGTGACCCTCTCCGTTGGACTGGACGTACCTACTGGCGGCGCGCTAACATCTGTTACGTTTCACTTCCACATGGTATAGCTATCAACACTACGTTGGACTACAGGCACACGTTTTTCCTTTCATTTGTTCATGGGTAGGGACCCGTTATTCCCTACCATGCATTTGTGTTTGAGTCTTCATTTTCTGTTCGCATGGACTCTGCTTTGCATACGTTTCAGTCTCCATGAACACTGATACAATTACTATTGCTGGCGGAATATAATATTCAGCAGTTTAGGTTGCTCCTCGAAAGCCGACATTGACACGCCTCCCTGCACAACTTCGATATGCCCCTTGCACTCGTGCATGTTTCCTATGCACATGGCTGTGGCGGCTGCGTGCCTTCATTAATATGCATATGGTGTGACTACTCCACATCTATGCCGCACGGCCGGCGCAAGCCTTATGCTGGACTTGCGCCGAGCTTCATGAATCCGAGGTTTAATCTATACTTGAATCAGTTACAGGCATATTACATATTTTGTTGTTATATAGAGTCTACTAGAGTAGGAATCAGTCATATTTAACCCTGTTCAGTCTGCTGTCACTAAATGCGATGTCATCTTAGCTCTAGCATATGCAGAACCCTTGTTTGGCTCTTGGCACGCTACTTATAATTGATATATCACTAGACATATTTATTCTTTATTGGAAAGGCTGACAGTTTACATGACATCAAAGAAACAAGGCAATGCATCCCGTCACTGCGACAGCTAGACAGTTCACATCAAGGTCCTGACTAGCTGCAACTATGATTACAACAGCGTAAGACTTAAAGATTATAACTTGACTGGTTTGCATGCATTTGTTAGTACTTGTTGCCCATTTTTAATATGGCAAATAACTTCTGCTTATCACATCACAGATGAATTAATGGATTTGCATAGCCAGTGACAATTGGTATATAAACTGTCTGTATCAATTAGACACTAGCTACATAGGATAGGAAAACAGCACATAAGCAATAATCTATCAGCTACTGAGAGGAGTAGATATGCAGAGCAGGGATAAAAGATGAGACCAGTCCTACTTTAGCTTGGCCAAACTGCCTACAGCATGCATTTATGACCCTAGCTCTCATCATCATCATCTTCTTTCAGCTGTTCCCATTAGGGGTCACCATAGCGGATCATCTGTTTCCATTTCTTCCTGTCCTCTGCATCTCAGTGCAAATCTCAACATCTTTATCTCTGCCACATCCAGCTCAAACTCCTGCCTTTTTGTCAATGCCACTGTCTCCAACCTATATAACATAGCTGGTCTCATTACCCTCTTGTAGACCTTCTCTTTCACTCTTACTGGTACTCGTCTGTCACAAATCACTCCTGACACTAGCTCTAGTGAACCAAAAATGAACAATGCAAATTTAACAACAAAACTATGTAAAAGTGAAAAAGAAGTGATCAGAATAAGATCTGTATACTAAGACCTTTGGTGGTTGGGTTAGCCTTGAAATGTAGCTATTAAAATATCAAGACTCAATGTGTTAATTGTATAGGATTACCTTGATGAATCAATGTATTCCTAACACTGTATAATAAGTATGTGATGTTGAATTTCTTCCTTTCTGTGCATATACTGTAAATATGTTAAATTAATAAAAATGTTATTAGAAAAAACTGAATTATATATTAAAGCATATATAAATAATGCATGTCATGAAAACTGGAGTTAGATTTGATGAAGATCTGTCAAGGGCAAAAGCACTCATCTATTTAACATGCTTTTTGTTTTTAATAAAGTATCAATTTCTAAACAAGTTATAAGTGCTTGTTTACTCAGCTGAGATTGGCTACAGTTCATGGTTATTTTTTCTTGGTTTTAAGAAGGCTCAGCCAGCAACTTTGAAGCTCAAGAAGTACCAGTTTTTCCTATAGTTTAACATAAACATAAACACACACACACACACACACACACACACACACACACACACACACACATGTCATGACAGCACTCAGTACAGAAGTGGTAGTTGTAGATGCCACTAAATTAGGTGGAGAGGCAGGCCTAAACCAAGTGCAAGATGACAGATAAGGCATAACAAAGGGTGCTCTCTAGGAATATGAAAAGGATGCACAGGGCAGGGTATATGGGAACATGTTGCATTTTTGTTTGATGAAGTCCTTTGAGCTGCTATGCTATGAATTTGCACATAGCTATGTAAAATTGGGATTGACAGTCTGTGCTGCAGGGGGAAATTAACTCAGTAGTTCACAGATCCCAGCAATCTGACTACCTCACTCTCCACCCAGGAATTCCATCAGTGTACCTTGATTTGTGGCTACTGTAGGCTGCACATATGTATCTCAACTGATTACAGGTCCGATTAAAGTGCAACAGTGGCATGCAATGTTGTATATACTTGTCTTAGGTAATATTCTATGCAGGCCAGTAATATTTTACAGGTACACTGTTATAATCATGCAACCAGCATAATATACCATAGAGGCGTAACTCATATGTCTAAGTAAACCATAAATTTGAATTATACCTGCATGGTATATTACATTAAACCAGGTTTAGAATGGATATAGCAGCACTGTGAAGCATAATTTGTGATATATAACATATGTCAGCAGTCTGCCAGTTAATGTGTTTGTACTGCAGTCACACATATTAGGCACAGTACAAGGAATAACATTTAATGTGCAGTTGTGCGTGTGTGTGTGTGTGTGTGTGTGTGTGTGTGTGTGTGTGTGTGTGTGTGTGTGTGTGTGTGTGTGTGTGTGTGTGTGTGCGTGTGTGTGTGTGTAACCCTCAGATTCTCAAAAGCTTGCACGGCGTGCATGATCAGTGTAAGATTAAATTTTGCCAATATGGCGGCCGAGTGATTGACGTACGTGCACATCTGACGTGCATGAGTGCTGTAGCACTAGTACTGCATGTCCCCAGCCCTGTATGCAAATCATCCCATGTGCAGGTAAAAAACATGCAAATGAGGTAAATCTGCCATCCAGAAAGCAGGAATCAGGGTGGGCAGGACTAGCGTAATATGCAGAAATGTACTTGGTTAGTAACCGAGTATGGTAAGGCAAAATCCAAAGCGGGGACATGACAGCCCCAAATAAAGGCTGCATAACATTGAGGAAGCATACCAATGGTCACGTAGAAGGCCACAGGCATTGCAAACAATGCAAAATGTACAATATACAACTTTTATTATATGTCCGCCGATCACGGCTGTTAAAGCCTAGGGCAGTGGCACGCAAACGGGATCGGTGGGGAAATAAGAAAATAAACCTAAAAAAAGCAGTCTAACTAAAATCAGTCTTCCACCATGCAAGTCAATGGCAGGCAAAAGACAGCCTGGCCAGTGAATAGTGGTTGCTATGGGGGGAGGCACAGTGTGACACATGTAACCATGCATTAGCAGGCAATCCTATGCAAATGAAGAGAAGGATAGTGAATCCCGGTTTTCCCCTAGCATGTGAGGCAGGTCCCAACAGTTTAAGAGTATGAATAGCTGAGTGCAAGACTAGGAGGTAGGTGACATCATGGGTGGGTGTGTCAGGCATACTGTACGTGGATTGGAGCCCAGTGGCTCGGGTATGCTCCCAGCATAGCACAGCCAAACTAGGGTGTGTGTCTAAACCTGCCCAGCTCTCTTTACAAAGTGTAAGTGGGTGTGCACACAGTGCACCAGGATGTACAGGAAGAGAAAAGAAGTTAAACCAGGAAACAGCAGCAGTGTGCACATCCGAGTACTCTGTTTGCACGGTGCGGCCCTGGGCCTAAACAGAAGGGCAATGGGAAGGGAAATCAGCAGTAGGATGGTAATCAAGGAGAACTAGCATATCTGGCAGGTGAAATGTATCAGAAGCAGCCATTTACACAGGCAACAGCCCAGCCCAGAACACTACTATAAATTAAGCAAACACCTTCACCACTGTTTTTCCCACACTCTACACCACCGGTGTATACGAGTGGGGAATTTTTAACAAACAAACCTTCAAAATGAGAAGGGCTGCTGCAGGCAACATAGAACAACATGTGCAAGAGGCTGAGGGTGGTGAGGATGTGCATGCTGCCGAACAACCCACAGTGAGGAAACGGAGAAGAGTGTACACACCCAGGGTAACCTACCAGGGGTTACATGAGCTGGAGATACTGGAGTGCTATAGGGTGGATAGAGACCTCCTACAGCAAGTAGTAGAGCTGTGCCGGCCACACCTGACACACTAAACGGGATGAGGGGAACCCATCCAAGTGGATACCAAGGTATGTGTAGGCCTAGGTAGACTAGCCACAAGTACCTCCCAAAGCACAACTAGGAATAACATGGGAATCTCACAGGCATCAACATCTAGAGAATTTCACTAGTTTCTGGATGCCATGTCAGCACATGCCAGTGAGCACATATATTTCTTCAACACCTGTGAGGTGTTGACCAGCAATATGCATCTCTTCCACCAAATAGCAGAATACCCTGGGGTAGTGGGTGCTACAGACTGCATGCACATATGCATCAAAGCACCACCCGATGAGCATGGTAGGGCCTACATCAACTGCAGGGGCATCCCCTCCATCAGCTGCCAGGTCGTATGTGATGCTCAGGGTATTATATTGAATGTGTGTGCTGGCTATCCTGGAAGCTATGATGATTCCCACATATAGCATTTGATGCAGCTGTACCAGAGATTTGCCAATGGGGACATCCCCTATGGTCACCTAGTGGGGGATGCTGGGTACACACTGGAGTCGTGACTGATGACACCCATCAGAAATGCACACACACCTGGACAACAATGCTATAATGAGGCACACGCACAGGCCAGAAATATAATAGAGCATGTGTTTGGGAAGCTCAGGTCACGGTTCCGGTGTCTGGACACATCTGGTGGAGCCTTGCAGTATTCACCAGCTACATGTACCAAAATAGTTAAGGTATGTGCGATGCTACACAAGATGATCCTGTGGAAACAGCTGCAGCAGGAACAGCATGGGGCAGGGCCACACAGCCCCCACCAATGCCAAGCCCTGCACAGGCACAGAGTGACCCAGAGGAGGGAGAAACTGAGCCTCCCCGAGTAGGCAGAAGGAGGTGTGCCCAGTAGGCCCTGGCCTTGACAAAGAGGCAATGCATAGCACATGCACTGACACAGTAGGGTCCCAGAGAATGACACCTCTCTCTGACTCGCACATACAGTAAAAGGGATGCCAAACATTACACCACCTGTGCTCAACCATGTATAGGGAGAATACTATGTGCATCCGACATAGGCAGCCCACCAGCACCATCCACAAGTCTGGCACACCCACAAGGTAAGTTAATCAACCTACCAATTGCCAAATGGAGTAGAATGTGTTGTCACCTGTAGCTATGGTGTGGATGTGAGTATGCAAGGGAACTGGGCAGCTGAATGTTACAACAGCAGACAGTAGACACCCATAGTGGCACCCTGCCATGTTTAACACATACTGATGTCACCACAGTAGCTAGTACTTCACAGGGTGACATAAACCACTGCAGGAAATGTACTGTGTGAAATGTGTGACCATACAACCCACACAGGCCAGTCAGGATGGTTAACATACCCAACAACAGTTGCAGCCAGCAGGAGAGGTGGATACAAACCCAAACAGGGACTGTGCCATGGCCCCACCCCCAGGCCTACACAGACAGATCACAGCAGGGCAGGCAGTGGGATGCCAGTACTGAAGGGTAGGATGTCAGACAATAATATGTAGAGCAACCAATGCCATGATCTGTAGTACACAGGTGTGCCTCTGGACAGCATGATAGGTAGCACTACAGAATGAAATGGAGTGCATGACATACCAGTACAGTCATAGCAAATGTGTACATGTGTCACTTGTGCTCCCCCCATCCTACATAGCAATGTAATGACAGTCAGGTGTGCCCCCCACTCCCATGTAGACATATAGAAACAGTCAGGTGTGCCCCACCCCCATTTCAGCCTAGAAATGTAGTAACAGTTTTCCTCTCAATCCAGTGTAGAAATGTAGTAACATGCATGCATAGGTATAATATGAGTGGAGCAGAGATGCCCAGTTGTGGCCAAGGTAGCAGGATAGGTTGTAGCATGTGCACAATATGCAGGTCTGTGTGTGTTAGGATGGTGTGTGTTTCATATTGTGTGAGAGTGGTCAGTATGTATGCATGTCGAGGTAAGACCTGGTGCCCATAGCCCAGTACTGCTGATGACAGGGAGAAGCCTTCACACCTGCAGTGCCAAGGACAATCCCCACCATTATACCACCTGCCAGCAGTAAGCCAATGTAAATGTATGGTGGTAATATGTGTCACCATCTGAATGACTGACATGGCATGGCTGTTGGGCTAGATATACAAGCAGTACACAGGGGGAAGTACCCCAGACATACAGTATACATTGTATCACTGTGAAATGGAGACACCCTTGGAATTGTACATACTTGGGTAAGCATCATAGCAACTGGTCCCATAGTAGGGGATATCGGTGATGCCCGTGTGAACAACTGCAGATCACAAAGCAGGCAGGGCTGATGTATTGGGAAACAGCTGGTGTACCTGCACATGCCAGCATACCTGGAATGGCCTATGCATATCTGTGTGTCAAGTAGTGTGCAAAACACACATGCATCCAGCTCATGCAAACACCACCCACAGGTACCTCACTGGCCATATCCCTGCTGTGGGGAATGGGTACAGTATGACCCCTCCTGTACATGGCAATAGTGGAAGAATGCAGCATGCAGTGCAGGTGTTCCATGCAGGTGTGTCCCTAGCTGTACATAGCACCCTGCCAGCATCTACACCACCTGATCAAGACTGATAGAAGGAATGTGCATGAACACCCATCACACCTACCCTGTCACCCCAGGGGAATATACTGTATGGGGGTCTGCAACTGTAGGCCTGAAAGAATGCAACGGCCTGCCACAAGTGGCCCACAGCAACATAATGCCCCACAGGCCTCTGACAAAGGCCTGTGTCTCACACATACTGCCAATGAATTTTAAGTCACGGACGCCCACAAAACAACATAACACACTCCACATAAGCCATATGCAAGGCCATGTGGACAAACCACAGCAACATTTCCACTATGACCCACTGCATGAAATGTGGACCACCACTAACATACACCTATGATGGGGTGATACCCTTACTGGAAGTATCAGAGAATGTCTGCATAATGTATGGAAGAGGTTAAATAACAGAAGGGGGTGGGAGCATGGCCAGCATGGAATGTGCAGGGTCTGACACCAAGCTGTGTGTCCACACTATCTCTGGCTGCAAATACATGAATGGATGCCTACACATCTGCCCATACACCACAATAAGGTTAATGTCGTGACTCATGGCCCCTGCCTCTGGGCAACCCCTGCAAATCTGTACAGCTGTGAGGCATTGCCACAGCAAGATAAGACCATACTGTCTTGTCAATGGGTGTACAAGTATGGTATCTCCCGCCAGGACTCTACCAAGGTGCTGAACCGGATACACAGACCCAGCAGAAAGTGTCTGCAGCTCCCCCTCCAGAATGACATAACGTACCATGAATAAGTAGGTATCTGCCCACAATACCGGACACAGCTGCTGTCACCCTAGTCCCCTAAGACAGCACTGTTAGCAAGAATTCCCACCGAGCAGTACAGGAAGACAGACAACATCACTGTGTGTAACAGTACACATCTGAATATCTCTGCTAACAGCGATACAATGCAGCTGAAGCAGCACAGACACAATCACATACAGTACACACTATTCCCTGCACAGTTTGTCCCCATATTGCCAAATGATCGACGGTTACCCAGCATAAACACCTTGCTACCTGTAGGTGTACAGCACAAAGGCCTGCACTGGAGTACAAACTACCTGGCTGGTATTGATCCACACATTCTATACAGAAGGGCATACTGGGCATGCTCACACAAACACATGAAGGCCATGTCTGCAAATACCAGTGGACCACACATATCTGGCAGTTGCAGTACTTAGTGCAGAAGCATGTCAGTATGCACCACTCCTGCCTTCCACACACAGTGGATAGGAATACAGACATATATGTAAGGATAACACATTATAATAAGCCAAAGGTAGATGGACATAGATGTGTGGAAGAGGTTGGCCATGACAAGGAGCCATCCAGGCCTGTCCCACCCAGCACACAGCCAAAGGGCCCCAAAAACATGAGGGGCAGGTGTCACCCATTGCAGATAATAGCCACCATCATCTGTCAGCATTA
This sequence comes from Protopterus annectens, assembly GCF_019279795.1. Lineage (NCBI taxonomy): Eukaryota > Metazoa > Chordata > Ceratodontiformes > Protopteridae > Protopterus > Protopterus annectens. The sequence goes on from NC_056746.1 coordinate 570,712,726, forward strand.
CAGACTATGTGGTGCATGTGCCAGCTGTGCAACATGACTGTACATGGAACTAGTCATCTAGAAGCTGTATACACGTACCTGTGACATATGACCCTGTATGTGCCTGCATATGGGGTGTCAACCCCTAGATGAATGGGTTATGGCCCATGCACACACCACCCTCCCCATAGCCCTACTATGACAAGCCTGCTGAGGTCATCCAATGTGAAATACACCTTTGGGAGAGCTGTAGCCCAGTAATCTCCATGGTGTGTCCCATAACTGAGTACTGCTGTAGTATGATAAACTAGTTAGGTAGGCGTTCTAACCCCAGACTTGGCAACTGAGTGTGTGAGTGTGTGTTTGTGTGCATGTCTGTCTGTCTCTTACTGAGTAGAGAACAATGCTTTGTAGGGTACTCACACGCCTTACAATTCATATACCCAACCTTGTCAAGACTACTGATGTCACCTGCCTAGAAATACACCTCTGGAAGGTTGTTGCCCAGTAATCCCCATAGCACATCCTGTAACTGCGTATTGCTGTAGTGTGATAAAATAGTTAGGTAGGTGTTCCAACCCCAGACTTGGCGACTGTGTGTGTGTGTGTGTGTTTGTGTGTGAGAATCTGTGTGTGTGTGTCTGTCTGTCTCTGAGTAAAGAGCAATGCTTTTAGGGTACTCACACTCCTTACAATTCATATACCCATCCTTGTCAAGGCTACTGATGTCACCCACCTAGAAATACACCTCTGGGAAGGTTGTTGCCCAGTAGTCCCATAGCACGTCCTGTAACTGCATACTACTGTAGTGTGATAAAGTAGGTAGGTGTTCTAACCCCAGACTTGGCAACTGTGTGTGTGTGTAAATCTGTGTGTGTGTGTGTCTGTCTGTCACTGACTGAGTAGAGAACAATGCTTTTTAGGGTACTCACACTCCTTACAATTAATATACCCAACCTTGTCAAGGCTGCTGATGTCACCCACCTAGAAATATACCTCTGGGAAGGTTGTAGCCCAGTAATCTCTGTAGCACGTCCAGTAACTGTGTACTGTTGGAGTGTGATTTAGAACTGTGGTAGGGTTCCATCTCCACCCATGGCATTTCTGGTTGTTTTGTGTGTGTTTCAATGTCTGTGTATGGAGCAATGCATTTTAGGCTAGTCACTCACAGTACATTTCAAATGCCCTACTTTGGTAATCCTGCTGATGTAATTCATTGTGAAATACACCTTTGGAGAAGGAGTACTCCAGTAATGTCCGTGGTGCAAACTGTAACTGCATAGTGCTGTAGTATAACAAACTAGTTAGGTAGGGGTTCTTCTCCCAGACATGAAAGGTGTGTGTTTGTAACCCATATCCTGTGTTGAGGTGGTTGTGAATGTGTGACACCTGTGGCCAATGTGAAGCGAGTTTTGCATATTTCTTATATGGTGGCCTTACTATATATCACAATGTCAACCATACAGGGATAACAGATGTAAAATAGCTGAGAGGCTGGGGTGCAAAGCCATACCCATACATGTGCCCTCAAGGCCAGGCAATCACAGTTAGCAAACCCAGTATTACCCAGAACACACTCTCAACATGTCTCATACACACACACACACACACACACACACACACACACACACACACACACACACACACACACACACACACACACACATGCCTAAGCAACAGCCAATATGTGGGTAGTACACTGCATATTGGCCACTGATAGTAACTATGGAGTGATAGCAGTGGGCTACAGAGGGCATTTCCCCCTGCCCATCTGTCCAATATGCATGTACATGCAGACAGTGCACTTCCCCCATGTTCCCCAATGGACACCTGCAGCACATGTGGTGCCTTCACATGTGACCCAAAACGGACATACCATGCCTGAAAACATGCCCTGTATGGACAGATGACACTGACATCAGGGAATGCTGTTAGCATGCTATCAATGTCGGTGCAGGGTAAACCTGCTGCCCATTACCAGTTCCTGCCACAGGTGGGCAAGACTGGCACATCTGATGATAATCTGTGTTCACAACATGGGCCAGATACCCCAGGTACAGTTCCAGATGTCACTGTACATGCATGTGGGAGGTGTGCACACCCTAGACACCGTCCATGTCATGGACTAAGGAACACATACATGGCAAGTGATGCACAACATTGGCCACACACAATAGTCGCCCAGGTGACTGGATGGGGGATACAATACCCACCTGTGTGGACAAATGCAGAAACTACAGCCCTGAGCCACAATGCAGACCATTGTCATGTGGCCTGATGCCAAGGTATACCCATCGCCTACCCTTGTTTAGCCTGCTGGCACAATTGACCATCACACACCCGTGCAGATATGCACCCATGCATGTCAGTACTGACACCTTGAGTGTTTGTGTCTGTGTTGTATGGTGTGTATGTCCACATCCACGCTCACTACAACCCCCATGGCCATAATGAAGCCTGCTGTCTGATGTCTGACACCGCCTCATATTCTTTGCCCATACAACCTCCTTATGACCTGTTTGGTGCATGCGATACCTGTACAGTGATGTGTTTTGGCAATTCCACTACTGATAAGTTGTACTCCTGGCCCTGCCAAATGTGTCAATGTGTGTACATTCCTGTGAGAGTGTGGCTGTGTTGATGCTGGCACCTGTTTATGCGGACAGGGACATGTACGTCACCTACCATATATCTACTGAATCCCTGTTGCAGATGTCACTCACCATCACATATATGTTCTGAGTACTCCACAACAGGTAACCCATGTGGTGCATACCATAACTGCATCGAACTGTGATAGCACTGCATAGTCGTTGGGGATTTGATACCCTGATATGGTAGGTGAGTGACACAAACATGCTTTGGTTTTACTCTCCCATGCCTCCCTGACATGCATTTGTCTCTGTCTTCCTCTCCCACTCCCTCTCTGATGGATGTGGGGACCCACGCTTGCTTTGCTTAGGCACCAGCATGTGTATTTTAAGTGATGCTCATGATCAGCTGATGGCCTCTGCATGAGTTGCAGCCCTCCCCTAGTTGATTGCATGTGGAACAGCTCTGGTAACATTCCTATAGCTAATTGCATGGAAACACACTCCAATATCTAGGAACATCATGGTGGTGTTGGGGCTTTTCATTCACTGTGAGCAGAAACTAGATCTGTTGTTTGGCAAACAGCATCTCAGAAGGATTGGGGATTTACCTCTAACAACATACACTGAGGAAAGAGGGCAACAAACAGGTGGTGGATGTGCCTAACCTGACTACTGACTTTAAGTGCTGCTATACTGCATTTGGAGTAATGTTGGTTTAACAGTGTTTGAGTGGATATGGCTGTTGTATATGTCACAATACCCGCCGTGTCAGTTCCATGTTCATAAGGAATGCCCATCTGCAGGGTCATCTGCAGACTGGGCTGTGTTGTGCCTTTGTTTTCATGTGTTACCCATGGAGCATCTATCTGTGGACTATAGAAGGTAATGTGAGGATTGCAGTATGTAGATGGTGAAGGCCATGACAGTTACTGACGTCAAATCCCTCACAGGACATATGTTGCAACAAACCCCATTACAACAGTAAATGTATGAGGCTATCACAGCAACATGTCAATATTGGCCCTGTGTATGTGCTTTCAACCACACCTCTGTCAAACCTTTTTACATATGTCATGGATGAAGTGGTGCATATGTCCCGTACACCATAAGTAGTGTCATCATATCTGATAACAAGCCAGTGATATCTCAGACTGTTACACATGTTATGTACAGTAGGGGTTATATTTCATGACATAACCTGGACATTCTGTGGATGTTTGTACAGTACTGAGGTCTGTGTACTTATGGTGAATGTCAGCAATGTGTGTATTGTTAATATGGACTTTAACCTGTGTACAGACTGTGGTAGCTGCCATTGTTCTAGTTCCCCTCCTATTTGATGTTACCTGCTGCCCCACTGTATGGTTTGTAGGGCCACACACACACATGTTCCATACCACAGACAGCCATCAGACCAAACTGTGTAGCAGCCCAGTATATGTAGGGTCATTCTGTGAGTGGCACATATGAGGATGGTGTAGAACAGATAGTCCATATACTGTCATATTATACTAGTTTACCATATGAGGCTGTGGCTCTGTTCACATTGGTTGTGGTTATGCACTTTCACACAGGTGTATCTTACCCTGTGCTGTGACATGCCTGTTGAGCCTGCTATATATGCAGGTACATGTGCATTCCCCCATAAGAGATGTAGGCCAGTGTTGAGTCAGTCTGCCTGTAGCCTGCACAGTGCATTGTTACATGCCCAGCAGTAGTGTACTTACCCAGTGAGATGTCATGTGTGGATACCTGCCAAATGTACTGCTGCCAGACCTCTCTTAAAATTCATGTATGTCAGACAGAGCAGTGGGATGCTGTACAGATGTATGTCAATATCTAGTGGGTAGTGTGTGGCCATGGCAACCCTGTACCAGCAGTCATCATGTGTCAGGCCAGACAGGAGTGTGTGAATGCATAACCTATGGTGGCAAATGTATACCATTCATTATGTGTTATACCCATCTACATGACTATCTACATCCATATTGTCAGGCATGGTACACATGTTGTGCACTAAGGGCTTATTTCTAATTCTGTACAGGGTGTGTCAGAATTTCCACATATATTGGCCAATATCTCTGCTGCAGTCCACAGGAGCATTACATATTAACAGCGGTACTTTACACTGATGTCCGTAGGATGTCTGTCAGTAGCCAATGGCACACATGTTATAAGCAGATGTGACCTTCTACACACACTATGTCTGTGAAGACAATCTCAATGACAGTAACAATAGTCTACTAATATACCTGCTATACATACCTGACATCCCCTTGCACTATGACTGTGGGACTATAGGGGCTGGGGTAGGGCTATGATCCATGTCCAGGACATATGATGGAGATATGTGTACATATACTTATCCAGATAGCTATATATATATATATATATATATATATATATATATATATCTATGTATATATATATATATATATATATATATATATATATATATATATATATATGTATATGATTACATATGTGTAGTACTTCCCATTACCACTGTCATGGCAATCACCCACTATGAAACCCTACATCATGTGGGTGTGTTTCCTTTACATTTCCTGTGTGATGGACATCCTTTCTGTGTGTGGGCATCAGTGTTACAGACAGCAGGTAGCAATACCTCTTACAGGAGAACCTGCACATTAAGGTCAGCCACATATATGTAGGAGGATCAGGAACTACAGACAGACTATGAGTAGAGTTGTGCTATGCTTTGTATAGTACTGGTGTCACAGGGTGTGTGTCTGTACATACTAGTTTACCTTGGAATTCAGTCTGTCTGCATAGTTCGCTACTATGGGCCTATCCTCTTGCTGGACAGTTGTATGCCTATCATGTGTTGTCTGTCCACCACACAGGTCCTGTGTCAGATATTACACTGGCAGTGTGTGTGTTGCATGTTATCAGTATATGGCTACATCCATGTGTGTTCCTGATGTCTTATTCCTGCATAAGGATATCCTGTAACACCAGCAATTTCCAGGGTGTGTAACAGCAATATTGCGAGTATGGCCCTGTGTTCCTGCCTTTGTCCTCCACATATATGGCAGGCTATGTCCTGTTGTTATCCGGTTAAGGGTTGTTAGGTAATGGCCTATCATCATTTACTGCTAGCATTCCTGCTATCATCCCAGTCATATTGTGGGCTCCCACAACATGTGTTGGTCAGGGTCCATACATGTGACTGATACACTGACATTACCGCAAGTAATGAATGTCCTCCTAGGCCTTGACTACAGGGTGTAATTGGAGGCTACTGAACTACATCTGATATTGTTGATTGTTACTTATCTTGAAGGCAAATCTTTTGCCGACTGTTATACGAACTGAAGGGCTTGGCCTGGACACCATAGTATGCTATATATCCGCACTGTCTGCATCTACTGTTTTGTGTGGGCCTTCCATCCATCACTGGTTAAATATTTCAAATTCTACATGCTGCAAGTAATGGCATAAATGATTGTATAGTACACAAATAAAGGTTGTCTGTGTATACATACCTGTGTGTCGTGTCATGTCCTTTGAATTGTGAGTGGGTATATGTGTAATGTAAGTGTTCCCTTTGTGGGAATGGTTGCCACACTACACATGTCACAGGTATCAGTTACAGGGCTTGTGGCTGAGGGATATACTTTGCACCCAGTATGTCCACACTACTTCTACATATGTATGGCTACTCATACCTTTTGCCTGTGTATATGTGTATGTGCCTATATATCTCATATATCATATATATATATATATATATA